>NW_026882949.1:0-4455 GCF_032173495.1 Musca vetustissima
CAACGCTCAAAACGTCCAGTAGACTCGGACCAACTGTGGAACTTCAGAACTACAGCTTCGAGGTAGTCAAAGATTTTATATACCTTGTTACCGCCATAAGTAAAACGAATGACATCAGTTTTGAAATTCCGAGAAGGATAGTGATGGCCAACCGATACTACTATGGTCTGAGGAAACAACTCAAAAGCACTTAGACTTCACCAACATAGCTGATGGAAAGATTTACGAGAAGACAAGTTGTGTGGCATCACTTTATCTTATTTGTTGTGGGGCGATTTGTATGTTTATTTAAGTTTTTATACGGAACCAACCTGTCACAGACATCACATCACACTTTTATTATTCGGTTACATTTAAACAAACAAAGTCGTCGAGAGTCTTTACAAGTTTATTGCTCAAATAGCTTTATAATCTTTTGCTATTAAAGTGTCATGTTCGCCATTATACCGCCAGTACAGATTGTATAGGATTGATGATTCAGTCTATGTTTTATAGTAACTCGCAAATTACGATTCCACTAAGTTCGAGATATTTTGCTGAACTATTTAATTTGTTTTCTTACATTTGGAACTTCAACAACATGGAAGATTTTTAAACCAGTGAACGGAGCAGTATAGTCGGACGGGGCCGACCATACGATACCCTACACAACTACCACGGAACTCAAATTTTCTGCGGATGTATATTCCGAGCCTGGGCAATATTTCGTGATATTTGCACCCTCTTACCCGATTAGAGGTAAACAGCACCTCTTCCTTACACTGACATATTTCCCGAATATTACTAGTATTCAGTACAGCTATTGTCCAGCTATTGTTCAGTACAGCTATTGTCCTTACACTGACATATTTTCCGAATATTACGAGTATTCAGTACAGCTATTGTCCCGATTTTCTTTCACCGTGGGTTGTATTGTGATGTTCGGCTTTCATTTGTGGTCTATAGATCGACTCGAAAATAACACAAAAAAAATAAGTTTTCGGCCCACTTCATTCCAAAATTATTATCTGGTCATCACCGAAAATTATAGGCGTTGTCCTTGACCATAACTGGAACCTCATGGAACATTTCACAGCGATCAGCGCTATAGTTCCGCTCTCCAGAGTGATAATGGGTTACTAAATAATATACGAATACGGAGATACCTGTAAATATTTAGGTGTAACTCTCACATCCGAGCACATACAACAATATAATTGGTATTAATTTAAAGGTCAACACCTCTTGGATATAATACAAACTTTTTGGGTCTATTTCCTTCAGGGGTAAATATATATGATATAGAATACAAATTTTGTCATTTTTCACACAAAAGTCAGGGTCCATTTGACCCGCTAAATATTGACCGATCTTTATCAAAACAGGCATGCTTATTCTTTGGCCCGATCCCCTTCTCCATGCAAAAATTCGCGGTGTTTGGGCCATAATTGCGGCCTCTGGAGCGACCAGAAAAACCGACAAAAATTTAGTATTTGGTCCATTTCATCCCCTAAATATTAACCGATCTTTCCCAAAAACAATAGGGGTCTTCATTGGCCAGAACCCATACTACATGCAAAATTTCGTGAAGATTGGTCCATAACTGTGGCCTGTATCGTGTTTACAAATTATAATGGACAGACAGACGGACGGACGGACACACATGTCTAGATCGACTCAGCTAGTCGAGATATGACGATCGGTGTACTTAAAGGTGGGTCTAGGACCAATATTTCGCGGCGTTACAAACTTTTGGGGCTGCACAAAGCTATAATACCCTGACAACATAGTTGTGTAGGGTATAAATATGATCATATATTAAACCAGTAACGAAAGTAAACTTTGGATACATTCAGAGATGTTCATACGTGCAATAGTCTGTCGATAGAACAGACAGGAATCGGGCTAAATTAAATATGTGATCTACAGATATATGCACCAATTTAAATCGACCCATAGACATTCTGTTCTTCAATCTATGCAAAATTGCATGCCAATCGGGCAGATTTGTGATCTATGGAGTACCATTTGTATAAAATTGAGTAAAACGGTACATGAGAGCTATATGTAAATATGTACCGAAGCGAAATAAATTTAACTAATCTGAAACTATGGGTCTATCTTGTTTCATTCTGCCTGTTTACAAAAATATACACAATGCATAACACCCTGTACCACAGTGTGGTGATGTCGACTTAATCATGTCCGCCTGTCTGTTGAAATCATGATAGCGATCGGAATATTTGAGATAGAGGTTTGGAATTTTGCACCGGCATTGTTATTACTACAAGGATGTTTGTTATTGCAAATGGTCTACTCTCGTATACCTCAAACGTTTCGATATAGCTCCCATAAAACGCTACCGTTCTATTTTTTCGAAAAGTTATAATTTGGCATTTCGGGGTTTTGGATGCTGGCATACGCCTGCGTTGAAAATTATCTCTGTAGACCCATGTTTTGACTTAGTACTCACAGAATTCCCATTTTTCGGTATTTTGGGGCTATAATTTGGTATTTCAATATTTTGGAGGCTGGTATACATCTGCACGGGAAATAATTATCACAGGTCCATGTTCTGATATAGTCTCCGCCCAAGTCTCAGTATTATAAGCATTTCCAACGGAAAAAGCTGCAATATATTTATATTTTGACTTACCTTCCTTATAAAAATCCCTGCACAATTTGCGGTATTTTGAGAATTTTAGTTACATTCTATAACCGCAAAGTCTGTAATATGGCATTTCATTTCTTGGTAAAAAATACTTCTACTGAGGAACTGTTCAATGTAGGTAAATATTTTCTAAATAAATGCAGAGGGCCGGCTAATTAATAATTATACCTTTCACCACACTGTGATAAAGGGTCTTTGTGAATATGTTTGTAGCAGACAAAAGGAAACGAGATGGACCAATGGTTACTTTTGAGAATATGCATAGAATCACTTTCTGAGGCGATATATACATGTTCGTCTGTCCATGTACTTTTGTGAACAAGGTACAGGTCACAATTATGGTCCGAATGAGATGAAATTTTGCACAGCTCACTTATTTGACGCAAGAACGAATCCTTTTGAAATTGAAGAAAATATGTTCAGATTTTGAATATTACACCCAAGTCACAGTGTTTGATCGATTGATACAAAATTTTGCATAGCATACTGAATTAAGTACATATTGTTGTACGTGAAGTTTTATATAAATCGGTGCAGATTTAGATATAGCTCCCATATACTGTTTCCAATTTAAGGGGACCTCGTGTTAAGTTTCATTGAAGTCGGTGCACCAAAGTACATATTTATATTTCGATTTACACGAAAATCAACCTAGAATCATATGTGCTAAGTTTTGTTTAATTCGGATATAACAAATTTCACGATAGCAAAGACATTTTTACCAACCGAATTCGCTTAAATTTGGTACAATGAATTCTTATTGAGTACCAAAAATCTTCACTAACAATTATAAAGATAGGTACACTTTTTCGGGCAGCTCAGGAGGAGGCTAACTTTCTCCGTTAGCCTCCATATAACAGTACCCCCAAATGTTTAGTATTTTGAGGGTTTTGAGCACGTTTTTCAACCGAATTCACTGTAATTTGGTATTTTGTATTCGTATTTGGTAACAAATCTCTTTCCTTCCTTGTTTTGGGGTTGTCTCCATATAGCCGTATTCTACCATATTATCGGGGATATTCTGTACTCCAAATTGTCAGTTTATACCCAACAAAGTATGGAACTTTAAGAATTCGAGATTGAACGGCCCGCATTTAGGCCTAGGCCCTTTATAACCAGTATGATACCCTTCACATCTTTGGGTATATTCAACATATGTATCCTAAAAGACGTCGATTATTCGAAGGGAAATTGACATGAAA
The DNA here is from genome assembly GCF_032173495.1 of Musca vetustissima. Lineage (NCBI taxonomy): Eukaryota > Metazoa > Arthropoda > Insecta > Diptera > Muscidae > Musca > Musca vetustissima. The sequence goes on from NW_026882949.1 coordinate 3,853, forward strand.
TTGAACGAACTTAAATATGTGACCTTTGTCTATATCTGAACCGGCTAAATTTTGTAAACCAATTTAAAGCAAACTCTTCGGTATGCTGCACTGTTTATAGTTTAATCTCAATCAGACACTCATTGATTATTTGGTGTATAATAAACATGAATAAGTCGAAATTATATATGCAAGCTATGCTATATCTATATCTGACCCAATTTCAAGGAAACTTATCAGAGAATAATTTATATTAACTTCAGTACGTTGTGCCAATCGGCCTAGCTATGGATCTTTAGTGCACCAATTACCTAAAATCGGGCAAAACTATATATGGGAAATATATCTAAATCTGAACAGATTCGTGCAAATCGAAAGATTTTGAGGGACTTTGGTTCACCATTTACCAAAAATCGGGCGAAACTATATATAGGAGCTATATCTAAATCTGAAAAGATTTTCACAAAACTTAGCACACGTCTTTCTAGACTAAATTCAGTTCGCTAAGCCAAAATTCGTGCAAATCGAAAGATTTTCAGGGACTTTGGTGCAGACTATATATAGGAGCTATATCTAAATCGGAACCGATTTTCACGACTCTTGGCACACATCTTTCGGGGCTCA
>NW_026882950.1:0-43963 GCF_032173495.1 Musca vetustissima
AAAAACGAATCTTTAAAAAATCCACGCCTTGTGTGGGTTCTTGAAAAAATATTCTGTAAAAAATCCACGCCTTTTATGGGTCTTTGAAAAAATTCTGTAAAAAATCCACGCCTTGTATGGGTCCCTGAAAAAAATCTTTAAAAAATCCACGCCTTGTATGGGTCCCTGAAAAACGAATCTTTAAAAAATCCACGCCTTGTATGGGTCCCTGAAAAACGAATCTTTAAAAAATCCACGCCTTGTATGGGTCCCTGAAAAACGAATCTTTAAAAAATCCACGCCTTGTATGGGTCCCTGAAAAAATATTCTTTAAAAAATCCACGCCTTGTATGGGTCCCTGAAAAAATATTCTTTAAAAAATCCACGCATTGTATGGGTCCCTGAAAAAATATTATTTAAAAAATCCACGCCTTGTATGGGTCCCTGAAAAAATATTCTTTAAAAAATCCACGCCTTGTATGGGTCCCTGAAAAAATATTCTTTAAAAAATCCACGCCTTGTATGGGTCCCTGAAAAAATATTCTTTAAAAAATCCACGCCTTGTATGGGTCCCTGAAAAAATATTCTTTAATAAATCCACGCCTTGTATGGGTCCCTGAAAAAATATTCTTAAATAAATCCACGCCTTGTATGGGTCCCTGAAAAAAATCTTTAATCCCCGCCTTGTATGGGCCCCTGAAAAAAAATCTTTAAAAAATCCACGCCTCCTATATTCGTTGAAGAAAAAAATCTTTAAAAAATCCACGCCTCCTATGGGTCCTTTAATAATATTCTTTAAAAAATCCACGCCTTGTATGGGTCCCTGAAAAACGAAAAAGAATCTTTAAAAAATCCACGCCTTGTATGGGTCCCTGAAAAACGAATCTTTAAAAAATCCACGCCTTGTATGGGTCCCTGAAAAACGAATCTTTAAAAAATCCACGCCTTGTATGGGTCCCTGAAAAACGAATCTTTAAAAAATCCACGCCTTGTATGGGTCCCTGAAAAAATATTCATTAATAAATCCACGCCTTGTATGGGTCCCTGAAAAAATATTCTTTAATAAATCCACGCCTTGAATGGGTCCCTGAAAAAATATTCTTCAATAAATCCACGCCTTGTATGGGTCCCTGAAAAACGAATCTTTAAAAAATCCACGCCTTGAATGGGTCCCTGAAAAATTATTGTAGCCTTCGAAAAAATATTCTTTAAAAAATCCACGCCTATTGTAGCCTTCGAAAAAATATTCTTTAAAAAATCCACGCCTATTGTAGCCTTCGAAAAAATATTCTTTAAAAAATCCACGCCTATTGTAGCCTTCGAAAAAATATTCTTTAAAAAATCCACGCCTATTGTAGCCTTCGAAAAAATATTCTTTAAAAAATCCACGCCTATTGTAGCCTTCGAAAAAATATTCTTTAAAAAATCCACGCCTATTGTAGCCTTCGAAAAAATATTCTTTAAAAAATCCACGCCTATTGTAGCCTTCGAAAAAATATTCTTTAAAAAATCCACGCCTATTGTAGCCTTCGAAAAAATATTCTTTAAAAAATCCACGCCTATTGTAGCCTTCGAAAAAATATTCTTTAAAAAATCCACGCCTATTGTAGCCTTCGAAAAAATATTCTTTAAAAAATCCACGCCTATTGTAGCCTTCGAAAAAATATTCTTTAAAAAATCCACGCCTATTGTAGCCTTCGAAAAAATATTCTTTAAAAAATCCACGCCTATTGTAGCCTTCGAAAAAATATTCTTTAAAAAATCCACGCCTATTGTAGCCTTCGAAAAATATTCTTTAAAAAATCCACGCCTATTGTAGCCTTCGAAAAAATATTCTTTAAAAAATCCACGCCTATTGTAGCCTTCGAAAAAATATTCTTTAAAAAATCCACGCCTATTGTAGCCTTCGAAAAAATATTCTTTAAAAAATCCACGCCTATTGTAGCCTTCGAAAAAATATTCTTTAAAAAATCCACGTCTATTGTAGCCTTCGAAAAAATATTCTTTAAAAAATCCACGCCTATTGTAGCCTTCGAAAAAATATTCTTTAAAAAATCCACGCCTTTTGGAGGCCTTAAAATGTTTTTTTTTTTTTTAATTTGTTCCTTACCATTTTCTCATTTGGTTCCGCACCATTTATCAACCACAATCATAATCCGATATTAAAAATAGATTTTCGGTTAGCTGACACGAATCAAAAATGCTGATATTCACAATTTTCTCAGTACGGACGCATTCAAAACTACAATTTTTAGGCATTGTTTGTTAGACTTCTAAAACAAAAATTCATGCGTACCACGCGCGCTTCGAATATACGACGAATTGAAACAACGTGTTGTCACTTATGGACTGGCACCATTACAATATTCTGAATACATCGAAATTATTAATCTCATTGAGGAAATAGTATCTGAAAATATTCGAATGACCGACAATAGCTATTAAATGATATCACATGGGAAAATCGATATCGAAGCATTTGGTTCACACTTCTATGACAATAGAATTCCGATAATTGATAAGAATTGGTGGCAAAAAAAAAATCCGACAGAAAATCGCCATAAAAAGTTTTCTCATCAATCTTTTTTTGTGCTATTCCATTGATTACATGAATCAATGAACGAATGATTGATTCATGTAAACGCATTCATGAGGAAGCCAACTGCAGCAAAAAAAATCGGTAAATTAGCAACTCCCAAACCTCCAATTAGGAATATTGCGAATGAATATAGATTACGTATAAATGTCAATGTCGCCATAAATAACAAAATAAATATTTGAAACGATAGGGGGATTATAAGTAAATACATATGTGATTGTTCGGATACGTAGGATGCTAGAACAATTTTGGGAATTACAAAACTTGAAAACTATTCTTTAAAAAGTCCACGCCTTGTTGGAGCCTTGAAAAAATATTTTTTTAATAAATCCACGCCTTGTTGTGGCCCTTGAAAATTTTATTTTTAAAAAAATCGACTCCGATTTTCCCAAAACTTCAATACTTACCTTCGTATAATATCTAGAAATAATTTCACCTCTTTTTTCCGCTCCGCATTAACATGTGTTCAATATAGATTTTATTTTTGTCTCCCCCATTTTTTGCAATCAATTAGATTGATATATACGTACATACAAAAATATGTATGTGAGTTGCAACACCTGATAGTGTTGTCTAGCAACAACAACAACAAAAGATATTTCGTTATAATATTTTTTTTTTTTCGAACAGTTCGATTTAAAATTAAGCGACTACATAAAAAATGGGGTTAATTTTTGTTTCTAAACTGAATTTTATTGACATATACATATATATGTAAAATCAAGGACAAGGACTATCAATAGGTGAGGATTTTTTAAAAATATTTTTTAGGGACCCAAAAGATCCGTAGGGGATGATACATACCATGCAACGGCGATGTCTCAATTGTAGACACTGACCTCCTCGCGGTGTCACCTGGGGTAGCTATTTTCATCACCCGTTGAAATAGTGAGCTGATATGTGCTGCGACTTCACCCATAAGAACTGCCACACTCGGAAAACCCCTCTATGAAAAAGCAATGAAAAAGAAAGGAGCACGATCTGCGAATCTGCACTTGGAATGTACGCACGTTTTTCGGATCCACTCAAGAAGTACAAAGCTGATATTATTGCCTTACAGGAAATGCAATGGAAAGGGACTGGCGTAAGTAAATCAGATGATTGCGCCCTGTGTTATAGCTGCCATGAAACGAGACATGAATTTGGCTGCGTATTTATGGTTAACAGCAGTATAAAAGACCTCGTCAGTAGATGAGCGGGCTTATTTGTGCCCATGCTCCGACCGAAGACAAAGATGAGCAGACCAAAGACATAGTTTACGAGTGCCTAGAAACAGCATATGATCACTGCCCTGGCCATGACATTAAAATTCTGCTAGGAGATTTGAATGCAAAAATCGGAAGGGAAAATATCTTTGGCCCCACAGTCGGAAAATTCAGCCTCCATGAAGAAACATCAGACAAATGCATGAGGTTGATTGACTTCGCGGCAGCAAAAAACATGGTAGTTAGCAGCAGCAGATTCAAGCATCTCGATATACACAAGGCCACTTGGATTTCTCCCGATCGAACAACGAGAAATCAAATTGATCATGTTGTGATTGATCGATTCGGACCACTACCTACAAGGTAGCCAAGGTTCGCACCTGTCTTAATGTTGCAGCAAAGGGGCGATCTAACACGGAAACTTGAAGTCGAAAAGCTGCAAACACAACAGGTAGCCGATGCTTACTCCGCTCAACTTACCCACCTGCTAGAAGCACAATGGCAAAGAATTTCCCACTCCCTACAAACTGCAGCAAAAGCAACACTTGGGTACAAAAAACCACCACCAAGAAACCCATGGTACGATCAGGAGTGTCGTAATGCTACTGATGTGAAAACGCAGCGTATAGGGCAACCCTGCAGACAGTAGCAACACTTAAAGCGATGGAAAATTATCGGAAGAAAAGGAGAGAGGAGAAACGTATTTTCAGAAAAAGAAGAAAGGACTTGAAAAACGTGAAAACGCAAATCGAGATTTACAGCGGTCAGAATGAAGGAAATTTTACCAACGAGTAAAACACCAAACCGAAAATTTTGGTGCAGGCACATCCTCCTGTGGAGATGAAGAAGGAAACCTGTTGACAGATACAGACAGCGTGTTGAGGATCTGGAAGGAGCATTTTAAAAAGCTTCTGGTATCAAATAGTGGCGTTGAAGAAGATACCCCAGAACCAATAAGATATGATGGTATAGAGTGTATACCACCTAGCCAAGATGCGGTCATAAAAGCAATTAATCGGCTCAAAAACAATAAAGCAGCAGGTGCCGATGGGTTACAAGCCGAACTATTCAAGACTGGTGGTCAGATGCTGATAAGGAGCATGCACCAGTTTATAAGTACAATTTGGCTAGAGGAATGCATGCCCAATGTTTGCAGGCACATCCTCCTGTGGAGATGAAGAAGGAAACCTGTTGACAGATACAGACAGCGTGTTGAGGATCTGGAAGGAGCATTTTAAAAAGCTTCTGGTATCAAATAGTGGCGTTGAAGAAGATACCCCAGAACCAATAAGATATGATGGTATAGAGTGTATACCACCTAGCCAAGATGCGGTCATAAAAGCAATTAATCGGCTCAAAAACAATAAAGCAGCCGATGGGTTACAAGCCGAACTATTCAAGACTGGTGGTCAGATGCTGATAAGGAGCATGCACCAGTTGATAAGTACAATTTGGCTAGAGGAATGCATGCCCAATGTTTGGAACTCGGCATCTTGTGTTCCGTGCACAAAAAAAGGAGACAGGACGATATGTGCCAACTATAGAGGAATAAGTCTCCTTCCCATCGCATATAAAGTGCTATTCAGTGTGCTGTGTGAACGATTGAAGCCAATGGTCAATGACATTATTGGACCATACCAATGCGGCTTCAGACCTGGCAAATCCACAATTGACCAGATTTTCACTCTGCGCCAAATCCTGGAAAAGACCTACGAAAAACACATCGACACATTCCATCTATTTGTCGACTATAAAGCCGCATTCGACAGCCCTATCCGTTTAGAGTTGTTTAAAGCCATGTATACTTTCGGCATTCCAGTAAATTTAATACGGCTATGCAGGATAACTTTAAGTTGCACATGGTATGCAGTTAAAGTCGGAAAGGACCTATCGGAGCCCTTCACGAACGAGGATTCAGACAAGGTGACAGTTTGTCGTGTGATATTTTTAACATCCTGCTGGAAAAGGTCATACAAGATGCAAAGGTGAACAGAAATGACACTCTGTACACCAAACAACACATGTTACTCGCCCATGCCGATGACATCGATATAATGGGTCGAACATTGCGAGCGGTAACAGCCACCTTTCAACAAATTGAGAAAGAAGTCTGCCAAAGTGGGATTTGGCAGTAAACGGCGAGAAGACCAAGCTGATGGTATCAACGAGCAAGACGTCCAGTATACTCTGAACAACTGTAAAACTTTAGAACTACAGCTTCGAGGTAGTTAAAGATTTTATATACCTTGGCATCGCCATAAATAAAACGAATGACATCAGTGTTTAAATTCGGAGAAGGACTGTGATGGCCAACAGATGTTACTATGGTCTAAGTAAGCAGACCACCTCCCGCCAGACCAAACTCACACTTTACAAGATGCTGATACTACCCGTGCTGTTATATGTACCTGATGCATGGGTACTTGCGCAAGCAGATGAGGCCGCTCTTGAGGTGTTTGAAAGAAAAATTCTCCGAAAGATCTACGGGCCGATCTGCGTTGAATGAACCGCGAGCTTTACAATTTATACGCGGACATCGACATAGTCGATGCGAATGAAAGAGAATTTCCCAGCTCAAAAAGCATATAAAAGCGATCCTTAATATATGGATCCTAATTATATGGAAAGACCAAGTAGAAACCAACATCTTGGAACGTGGTCTTCCAAATTGGTGGAGATGCGCAGAAGACCGACGCGCTTGAAAAGTCTTATTTAAGCTCGGCTTATGGAACATCCATTCTGTAATAGCCAGCTATGTAAGTATGTAAGTAAAAGAGTCGTGGATTTTTTAAAAATATTTTTTAGGGACCATAAAGAGGCGTGGATTTTTTAAAAATATTTTTTAGGGACCATAAAGAGGAGTGGATTTTTTAAAAATATTCTTTTAGGGACCATAAAGAGGCGTGGATTTTTTAAAAATATATTTTAGGGACCATAAAGAGGAGTGGATTTTTTTAAAATATTTTTTTTAGGGACCATAAAGAGGCGTGGATTTTTTAAAAATATTTTTTAGGGACCATAAAGAGGATTGGATTTTTTTAAAATATTTTTTTAGGGACCATAAAGAGGCGTGGATTTTTTAAAAATATTTTTAGGGACCATAAAGAGGAGTGGATTTTTTATACCCTTCACCACACTGTGGTACAGGGTATTATGTCTTTGTGCATATGTTTGTAACAGGCAAAAGGAAACGAGATAGACACATGGTTCCTTTTGAGAATATGCATAGAATCACTTTCTGAGTCGATTTATGCATGTCCGTCCGTCCGTCCGTCCGTCTGTCCGTCTGTCCGTCCGTCTGTAGATGTTAAATTGTAAACAAAGTACAGGTCGCATTTATGATCCGATTTGGATGAAATTTGGCACAAGTCACTTATTCGGCCCAAGGACGAACCCTATTGAAATTGGGAAAAATCGGTTCAGATTTAGATATAGCTCCCATATATATATTTAACCGATTTAATGTAAACGGTCCCTATATATCTTTCGATTTGCACGAAATTTGGTACAGCCTAATCATTTAGGTCTAGAATGATGCCTGCCAAGTTTCGTGAAAATCGGTCCAGATTTAGATATAGCTCCCATATATAGTTTCGTCCGATTTCATGTAAATTGTGCACCAAAGTCCCTATATATCTTTCGATTTGCACGAAATTTGGCATAACATATTGAATTGGGTCTAGAGTAATGTCTGTCAAGTTTCGTGAAATATAGCTCCCATATATAGTTGCGTCCGATTTCATGTAAATGGTGCCCCAAAGTCCCTATATATCGTTCGATTTGCACGAAATTTGGCATAACGTACTTAATTGAGCCTAGAATGATGTCTGCCAAGTTTCGTGAAAATCTGCCAAGATTTAGATATAGCTCCAATATATAGTTTCGTCCGATTTCATGTAAATGGTGCACCAAAGTCCCTATATTTTTTCTTTGATTTGCACGAATTTTGGCATAACGTACTGAATTGAGCCTAGAATGATGTCTGCCAAGTTTCGTGAAAATCGGTCCAGATTTAGATATAGCTCCCATATATAGTTTCGTCCGATTTTATGTAAATGGTGCACCAAAGTCACTATGTATCCTTCGATTTGCACGAAATTTGCCATAACGTACTGAATTGAGCCTAGAATGATGTCTGCCAAGTTTCGAGAAAATCGGTCCTGATTTAGATATAGCTCCCATAATAGTTTCGTCCGATTTTATGTAAATAGTGCACCAAAGTCCCTATATATCCTTAGATTTGCACGAAATTTGGCATAACGTACTGAATTGAGCCTAGAGTGATGTCTGCCAAGTTTCGAGAAAATTGGTCCAGATTTATATTATAGATTGATTTTAAGTAATTGACGCACCAAGGAATCAATAGGCTGATAGGAACAAAACGTTCTGAAATTAGTATAACCTAACGTGTGACAAGTTTGTTTGAAACCGCTTTATATTTGGATAGAGCTTCCATATATATTTCCGACCGATTTCAAGTAAATTGGGCATCAAACTCCTCATGTTAGTCAGATTGACATAAAATTTTGCACAGCGTACAAAATTGAGCATAGAATTACGTAGTTGCGTTTTCTAGAAGTACAGACATAGCCCAATGGATGACCTATTTATATTTGTTTGAAGTCGATTTACATACCTTTGTCCCATTGTAACTACGAATGACATGTTTATGGATAGATCTAGGTAGATTCACATTTAGATAAATATCACATATTTTATATCATCCAATTTCATGTAAATAGTCCTGTTTAATATACCCATAGTGGTGAAGGGTATCATATAGTCGGCCCCGTCCGACTTTACTACTTTCCTTACTGGTTTAAAATATTTTTTTAGGGACCATAAAGAGGCGTGGATTTTTTAAAAATATTTTTTAGGGACCATAAAGAGGAGTGGATTTTTTTAAATATTTTTTAGGGTTAAATTCTGACAATCCCTTGATAATCACATTGTCCTTATCAACCTACCACCACCACCATCATATCCTTCGTCATTATTATTTGTCATTATAATGGTTAAGATAATGACGTTTTGCATCATGCCACTTGTCATATTTGTTTGTAATCAACACGTCCTCCCTTGCCATGCCTTTTACATGACATTTGGCCATAAATGACATTCCTAACGAAGTTGATGATGCTGTTGAAGGCGACTGCTGATGATGATGCTGATGTTACTGACAATAAACTTTATTTTTGTTGCTGTGGTTGTTGTTGTATTCAATGGTGGTGATGATGGCGTAAATGTTGTTGGACTTCGTTTTGCTATGGTTTTTGACAATAGATCCAGATAAGTTATCTATCTCTTCATTTTGAATAACAGTCATTGATGTAGTAGTGCAGGGATGGGGTATGGGAGTGATTGCAGTTATGGTGTTGACTACGTGGTGTCACATAGCTAACAATTTAATGGGGAACATACGTAAGTGGCAAGGTTGAAGTGGGAGGGAGATATAGGGAAAGGAGATGAGAAAAAATATTCTTTAAAAATCCAGCCTGAAAGTCTGCTAATTCTCGAAAAAATATTCTTTAAAAATCCAGCCTGAAAGTCTGCTAATTCTCGAAAAAATATTCTTTAAAAATCCAGCCTGAAAGTCTGCTAATTCTCGAAAAAAATATTCTTTAAAAATCCACGCCTGAAAGTCTGCTAATTCTCCAAAAAATATTCTGTAAAAATCCACGCCTGAATGTCTGCTAATTCTCCAAAAAATATTCTTTAAAAATCCACGCCTGAAAGTCTGCTAATTCCCGAAAAAAATATTCCTTAAAAATCCACGCCTGAAAGTCTGCTAATTCTCCAAAAAATATTCTTTAAAAATCCACGCCTGAAAGTCTGTCAATTCTCCTAAAAATATTCTTTAAAAATCCACGCCTGAAAGTCTGTCAACTCTCCTAAAAATATTCTTTAAAAATCCACGCCTGAAAGTCTGCTAATTCTCCAAAAAATATTCTTTAAAAATCCACGCCCGAAAGTCTGTCAATTCTCGAAAAAATATTCTTTAAAAATCCACGCCTGAAAGTCTGTCAATTCTCCTAAAAATATTCTTTAAAAATCCACGCCTGAAAGTCTGTCAATTCTCCTAAAAATATTCTTTAAAAATCCACGCCTGAAAGTGGACCATTTCTCGAAAAAATACTCTTTGGAAATGCACGCCTGAAAGTGGGCCAATTCTCGAAAAAATATTCTTTAAAAATCCACGCCTGAAAGTGGGCCAATTCCCCAAAAAATATTCTTTAAAAATCCACGCCTGAAAGTGGGCCAATTCTCAAAAAATATTCTTTAAAAATCCACGCCTGAAAGTGGGCCAATTCTCGAAAAAATATTCTTTAAAAATCCACGCCTGAAAGTGGGCCAATTCTCGAAAAAATATTCTTTAAAAATCCACGCCAGAAAGTCTGCTAATTCTCGAAAAATATTCTTTAAAAATTCACGCCTGAAAGTCTGTCAATTCTCCTAAAAATATTCTTTAAAAATCCACGCCTGAAAGTCTGCTAATTCTCGAAAAAAATATTCCTTAAAAATCCATTCCTGGAGATATGTAGATCCTCGAAAAATATTCATTAAAGTTCCATGCTTCCGGCCAGCTCTACCTAGAAAAAAAATATACTCATTGGAATTGACGCATTCGCCTTAGGTGTATGCAGATTTCGGAACTATAACCAGCAATAAATTTACCGTACTTCTCGAGATAAAATTAAAAAAAGCAAACAATCTCTAAAGAAAATGCATACAGACGTCGTACTACAACAACTACCACAACTAATAATAGCTCCCATACACCTTTTACAATGTCGTAAAGTCATAAATATGCTGCTGAATGTGAATGACGTCGAGGAAAAAAATAAAGCATCTAGTATGCAAATAAAACCAGTAAGGAAAGTAGTAAAGTCGAACGGGGCCGACTATATGATACCCTTCACCACTATGGGTATATTAAACAGGACTATAACATAAAATTGGATGAAAAAAATGTGATATTTATCTAAATGTGAATCAGTGTTGCCAATTTAGCACTTTTAGTGCTAGATTTAGAAAAAAAGTGATCTAGCACCTAGCACTTTTTTTTAGCATTTTTTTATTTTTTATGAATTCCTAACAATTCAGGTTTCAATCCAAAAAATTTTCCCGTTTTTAGATTTCATATTTTCCAATGCTATCTAGCATGTGCCGTGCATTCCAAATTTCTTAAAAAATGGTCAGGTACATCATGTGGTGACTATGACATTGTCTGCTAGTAGATTGTTTATTTGGGAAAATGGAAAACCAAATTAAGCGGACCATTGTAAGAGAACGATGTAAAAATCATGAAAATTAATTATGCTGGAACTTTCTGAAAATAAGTTTTTATTCACTGGGAATCCCGAATGCCAAGTTATAACCACTTTAGAGTACCAAAAATGAGAGCGCATCCCTTTATATTGGGATTATGCCAGAATAAGGGCCAACATAGAAAAATTTCGGCAAACATATATTTCTTAAATAAATGTCGCTGTTGGGAAAGAGATTATAAACCCTTAAAAGTACGCAAATGGGACGGAGTATATGTACGCAATGTGAAATTACAGTTATTTACATTAACCAAATTTGGACATTATTAGTATTTATATTTTGGTAGGAAGAATTCAAACCCCAATAAGGGAACCCCACCCATTCTCGATTCTAATTTTTCAAGATTTTTAATGCGCTGGTAAATCAATACCAATGCTTGTTAAGGTTTGTAACTTTGCACATATATATTTGAAGATTTAAAAGAGAAGAAAAATAATTTACAAAAAAATTTTGTTAATGTTTTGTTGTTGTTTTTTGTAATTAAAGAAAATTCCTTATTTTTGATGGCGGGCATGATAACTCCTCGCTAAAACATCGGAATCCAAAAATTCCAACGGTGTTAGAAAGAGTACGTGTCTGGCTCTCGTATGAACTAGGATTATTGACTTCGCTCTAAAATTAACAAAATGGCGGACCTTTGAAAAATTATTTTTGGAAAATCGCCGATTTCTGACCAAAAACCAAGTTAAAAAATAAGGAAGATCTTCACCGATTGGCTTTATCCTAGTTCATACGATAGCTATACACTCACAGAGAAACGTGTAAAAATTTGGAATCGATTGGGTTATTAGTTTTTGAGTTATCGTGCCCGCCATTCACAAAAGAGAAAAACGCGTTTAAAGTTTGAGAAGCCCTTTAGCCATCACTTGATGCTGACACAATAAATCGGCTATATTTTCAAGAGTTCTTGAGATTTTCACTTGAAATTTTGTAGGGACAGTCGTGATTTAGTGTAGATTCGAATTAAATCAAAAAAATGTTTGACCCCGAAAATGGGGTGGTCCCATTAAAACAAAATTATAAAATTTTAGTAAATTTTGTTGCGTGCCCGACGTCCCAAAAAATGTCGAATAATGGGGTGTACCGCTCTCTGGACTCTAATATGGACCCATATTCTGGAATGAATATGGACCCATATTAATAATTTTTGAAAAGAAGATTTTTTTTACTCAGCGAGAATTTAAACTATCAAATTAAAGCCAATTCGATTGTAAAACGTTTTATGAGGACTACCATTAAAAGTGGACCAATATTGATAATTTTTACTAAGAAGACTACCTATCCATGGAGAACCCAAAATACAAAATTACTGCAATTTAGGTTCAAAAATGTGCCCAAATGCTTAAAAAATCAAATATTGGGGTATTGTAAATGGAATATATCGGTCCTTTTGGGTAAATCATATAATGGCAAAACCAAATCTAATAGGAGTAGTAGCAATGTATGTGCAAAATTCCAAAGCCCCGTCTTCAATATTGCGACCTCAATCGGACGCACATGGCTAAATCGACAATGGGGTCTCTAATGAATATCTCATTATATACATGTTAACTGCCGTGTCACCCGCAAAAGTTCTCATCAGGCCACGTCACCCGTAATCGGGTGACAGCAAGAGTTCTCATCAGGCCACGTCGCGTGACTCCTTCCAAAGGATTTCCGAACATATTTAGATAAATATATAACAGGAGATAATAATACTGTTGATTTTTTTAAATCGTTTATTAACAAAATTATTTACAGTGCAAAATATTGAAGCATTCAATGCAAAGTTGCGGTTGACCAGATCGTGCCTTTGATCGTTCCAGTTCTTCTCTTTTATTTGCGTAACACCGCTTGCATGCGCGTCTAAGGCTTTTCCTCAAATTATCTATCTATTATCTATCTTACAGTGGCACGGGTGGCCTGACGGGGATTTTGTTGTAAACATGCGTGGCAGTCATCGTGTTAAATATCAACAATTTTGTTCTATATATTTTTAGCACTTTTTTCTGGCACTATTTTAACATTTTTAGCACTATCTAGCATTTTTTCAACAAAATCTAGCATTTTTCCTCAACAAAGTTTTGGCAACACTGATGTGAATCTACCTAGATCTATCCATAAAGTATGTCAATCGACTTCAAACAAATATAAATAGGTCATCCGTTGGGCTATGTCTGCACTTCTAGAAAACGCAACTACGTAATTCTATGCTCAATTTTGTAAGTTGTGCAAAATTTGATGTCAATCTGACTAACATGAGGAGTTTGATGCCCAATTTACTTGAAATCGAGCGAAAATATATATGGAAGCTCTATCCAAATATTGAGCGATTTCAAACAAACTTGTCACAGGTTAGGTTATACTAATTTAAGAACGTTTTGTTCCTATTGGTTCCTTAGTACGTCAATTACTTAAAATCAATCTATAATAAAAGGGAGCTATATCTAAATCTGGACCGATTTTCAAGAAACTTGGCAGACATCATTCTAGGCTCAATTAAGTACGTTATGCCAAATTTCGTGCAAATCGAAAGATATATAGGGACTTTGGGGCACCATTTACATGAAATCGGACGAAACTATATATGGGAGCTATATCTAAATCTTGACCTATTTTCAAGAAACTTGGCAGACATCATTCTAGACTCAATTCAGTACGTTATGCCAAAATTCGAGCAAATCAAAAGATATATAGGGACTTTGGGCACCATTTACATGAAATCGGACCAAACTATGTATGGGAGCTATATCTAAATCTGGACCGATTTTCACGAAACTTTGCAGACATCATTCTAGACCTAAATGATTAGGCTGTACCAAATTTCGTGCAAATCGAAAGATATATAGGGACTTTGGGGCACCATTTACATAAAATCGGACGAAACTATATATGGGAGCTATATCTAAATTTGGACCGATTTTCTCCAAACTTGGCAGACATCACTCTAGGCTTAATTCAGCACGTTATACCAAATTTCGTGCAAATCAAAAGATATATAGGGACTTTTGGGGCACCATTTACATGAAATCGGACGAAACTATATATAAGAGCTATATCTAAATCTAGACCGATTTTCACGAAACTTGGCAGACTTCATTCTAGACCTTAATGATTAGGCTGTACCAAATTTCGTGCAAATCGAAAGATATATAGGGACCGTTTACATTAAATCGGACGAAAATATATATGGGAGCTATATCTAAATCTGAACCGATTTTCCCCAATTTCAATAGGGTTCGTTCTTGGGCCGAATAAGTGACCTATGCCAAATTTCATCCAATTCGGATCATAAATGCGACCTGTACTTTGTTTACAATTTAACATGGACAGACGGACGGACGGACGGACGGACATGCATAAATCGACTTAGAAAGTGATTCTATGCATATTCTCAAAAGGAACCATATGTCTATCTCGTTTCCTTTTGCGTGTTACAAACATATGCACAAAGACATAATACCCTGTACCACAGTGTGGTGAAGGGTATAATTATGAAATAAACTTGAAAATAAAATTAAAAAATACTGCAAACACAAATTTATGATTTTCTGTTTTTTAATAATAAAATACAATAAACTAAAATGTCAGCTGCATTAAAAATAACAACAAAAACAAATAGAAACGGTAGCCGCTGCATTTGCAGTCAACAAATAGTTTTTATTTATTTATAGAAATAAATATACGGTTTTGTAAAAAATACGTACATACCAACCATCCCGTGATAGTCGTAAATGTCGTGTGGACAATTTAAATCCTTTTCATGATTTGTTTTTTTTTTCTGAAAAATAAATAAAGACGAATTTTTCCTATTACAGCAGCTGTTTTAAATCAGTTGCATTTGTAGTACAGTTGCACATGCTTATCTATATACATATTTTTTTTTTTTTTTTTTTTTTGCAAAATAATATATTTGTTTATCTTTTATATTGTTGACGTTAATATTTGACTGATAAAACAAAATTAACATTCATCGTGGTTTCAAAAGCAAGTCTTCTATTGATGTGCCTAAAAGTATGCAACATTATTTCAGCAATCGTACATTATTGCCATCTAACGGAAAATAGTCAAGCATAATAAAACAATCCTAGTTTCTTACCTATTGCTTTACACAGTTATTAGCTTTTGTATATGTTAAGTGTACTGTTGAAGCTACGATAGGTTTAGATGAGACATAAACCCAGAAATGAAAGATTATTTATATCTACATCGATTAAACTGCTGCAATATGATGACAAGACAATGAATAACCGTTGAAGGAATATTAACAACAGGACTATGATGCAATAATAAGATGATGATTCAAAACAAAAACATCTGTTTTTATACCCTCCACCATAGTATGGAGGGTATATTAATTTTGTTTTTCCGTTTGTAACTCATCGAAATAATCATATATTCTTGATCAGCGTAAAATTCTATGACGATATAGCCATGTCTGTCTGTTGTAATCACTCTAGCGTCTAAACGAATTGAGATAGATGGCCAACATTTTGCACATAGTCGTATTTTGTCTGCAGGCAGATCAAGTTCGATGATGGACTATATCGGTCCACGTTTAGGCATAGCTTCCATATAAGGATACCCCCCATTTTCGGTATTTGGGGGTTCTTGAGTGCGTTTTTCAACCCAATTCGCTGAAATTTGGTACATTGAGTTCCTATTGGGTACCAAATTTCCCCACTAAAAATTGTAAATATAGGTCCACTTTTTCTGGTAGTCACCATATAAGGGTACCCCCTAATTTTTAGTTTTTGTTGGGTGTTGACCGGATTGTTTCAACAAATTGCCTGTAATATTGTATTTTGAGTTTTTAATAGATAGCAAATCTCTCAACAAAAAATATATGTATAGGTCAAGTTTTTCGGCTAGCCCCTATATCCTCCAATTTTCGGTATTTTGGGGTTCTTGAGCGCGGTTTTCAACCGAATTCGCTGTAAATTGGTATTTTGTAGTGTACTAAACATTATTAAAATTCGCTCCATTTTAGGCGTAGTCCCCATATAACCCCTTTTTTATATTAAAATAGTTAACTGATTTGTTCCGGTTTTTGGGGTTATCTCCATATACCCGTATCCCTCCATAGTATGGGGCATATGCTTAACTCGAAATTGTCCGTTTATACCTAACATAGAATAGAATTGTAAGAGATTTAGTCGATTTATCCATCTGTTGTTATCATTATTCCTTTGGAGGATAAACTTGTAGGTCAGGTTCGAGAATGAATATATCGGCCAGCATTTGGACATAGTCCCTATATAAAACCAAGCGGCTTAAATTTGGGTCTTTGGTGCACTTTTTACCTAAAATCGGACGAAAGAAAATATATATGGGATATATACCTAAATCTGAGCCGATTTTTTTCATTTTCAATTGGGTTCGTCCTAAAGCCAAACAAATGAGCTGTGTCAAATTTATCCAATTTGGATCATAAATGCGACCTGTACATTGGTTACAATTTTACATGGGCAGACAGACATGCAAAAATCAACTCAGAATGTGATTATATGGATACTCTCAAGAGGAAACAAAGACGTAGCACCCTGTACCACAGTGTGGTGAAGAGTATTAACTTCGAATTTTAGTTATACCTTTCCTTTATAAGTCATAACCCTTCATATTATAAAAACGCCAAATGTTCGCTAATTCCTACACAATGTTGTCAATATTGGTCCCGCTTAAGGTATTCCTCATACAACTTTGTCCTCTAAATTGCAGTATTTTGAGGATTTTATACAAATGTTTTACCCTATCATACGTTAATATTATAGGTCAAATTTTTAAGGATTTGAGTTTTTAGAAAAACCCCAATCAACAATCGATTGGTAGAATTGTCGTTATAGGTCCACTTTTTGGTATGTTCCCCTATTTTCATTTCACGAAACTGTAAGCATTCCTTTGGTGGAGGGTATCCAACGCTTTTTTCACTTGTTGTTCGTCACATTTATTTCTAGAATAATTCTAATGGTAGGTAACTTTGAACATTAAATTCAAGTACCCTCTAAGAAAATCGGCACGAAAATAAACCGCTGGCGAAGTCAATTTTTCATACAAGACAACGAAAACGTTCCACTTTTGCGATACGTAATTGAACCGTAAACGTTAAGTTCGAAATAAGAGAATTAGACAAAAAACTAGTCATGTGAATATATTGGTAGTTCGCCAAGGCTAAAGTAGTTCGTTTACGTAACACCAAAGCGGGTCGTTTTCGTAACGCAAAAGCGGCGTTTGCGTATCTGAGTTTCCGTACTGAATTTTCATATTTGGTCTGTTCCAGTATATTTTTAATAGTAAATCTAGTACAAGGGAAACATTTCAAAATTGCTCTCAGAGTACAAAATAATAAATAAACTACACAATTATTATAAATACGTGTTGTAAAATTAAAATCTAAAACTGACAGGATTTTACTTCAACCTGGCAAACTAAAATAGAATTAACAAATTAAGCGTTAATTTTGACTGGGAGTTTCAGCTGACTGTCCTTTGCATATTGGAGCCACTTTTTGACGACTGGAAAAAAATCGGGTATCCTCGCGTTGGGAAATTTGGCCATTGTACATTCTGTAATAAAAAATGAACGAGACGTGATGATCAGTGCTGTTAGTGCATGGGCAGGTGTAGTTCAATGGTGCTCAAACCAAGAAATGCTACATGCTAATTGGCCTAAAAGTACCGCTTGAAGGTAATTCCCCATTTCATACAAAATCATTTTTACCGTCATCTGACTTGACTTGTTCCTCCAATTCTAGAAAAGAGTCTCTCGTAGATTTTGGAATATGAGAGAAAAATTGGACCTAGTTTTTGCACCGTTACTGGTGAAAATAGCCTTCAATTCTCGCCGCATGCATGAATACGTCTATTTCTTCATTTTTAGTATTTTTTCACTTCTTTAACTCTTCTGGTTCTTTTTACGCAACCAATAATTCAACAAACACTTCTAATTTACTAACTTCGCAGTACTCCTTCCTGTCCATTTTTAAGTTGGAAATTATAATAATATGTTTATTTTTTAGAAAACTGATTTGCTAAAAACGAACACACTTCAACGATAATAAACAAAAATAGTTATGTTATGCAGTCCGTCCTTATTAAGAAAAATCGTTTCCTTAACGCAAAAACAGCACGTAAACCATCCTTTCACTTACTTTTAGGTTAAAATCATTTCGTTTCCATTGCGCAAAATCATTTCGATTTCGCAAAAACGGCATGTTTGCGATACCTTATACACAGAAATTATTTCGTCTTATTTTTATATGAATCATCTTCTTCGTCCACGCAGGAGAAACATCGTTTTTCATTTACATTTGTGCGAAATACAGCATGTCTTTATTTTGAATTTTTTTGGTGATACCCATCAGCCCTTACCTATTCTCCTAAATCTAGGTTTCAGTTTGCCAAATACATTTTTTATCACATGATGACATTTACAAATTCGGTATGTTTTACATCTGCCTAATTTTTTGAGAAACGGAATGAGTTCATCATACAGTGGCCGACAATAGAATACAGTCTAAAAACTCTCTTTTCAAGTGGGATACATGGCCTCATATTGGTGTCCAACTTCTCCATATTTTGACTTTTTCTGTCATCACTTATTTTTTTTTTTTTTTATGAATATTTTTTTTTTAATTTGATGTAAAGTCAACTATTTTTTTGCTTTCATGAATAATTGTTAAATTTGTTCGAAAAGTTCATGGACTCGGAGAACTGCCAAAAAATTGGCCATATGTATCCGAGTCCATGAACTTTTCGAACAAATTTAACAATTATTCATGAAAGCAAAAAAATAGTTGACTTTACATCAAATTAAAAAAAAAATATTCATAAAAAAAAAAAAATAAGTGATGACAGAAAAAGTCAAAATATGGAGAAGTTGGACACCAATATGAGGCCATGTATCCCACTTGAAAAGAGAGTTTTACAGCCTGTTTTTTGTAAAATTCTAAACGAACGAATTCGAGTGACTTGCGACCAAACTCCTTGGCCACATATTGGCGCCCAACTTCTCCATATTTTGATTTTTTCACAGATCTTTTGGAAAGTACTGCTGTTGGGGCGAACGTTTTTCCTAAATCTGTTATCATGCTCCCAAAAAGTGACATTGCTGTCCTATAAAATATATTAGACATGTTCTGTCATTCACTTTAACGGTAGAAATGTATCGAACGCACGTCGTGCTGTTCTGTAACAAACTCGTTTGAAAAAGCAACCCCGTTTTATCGACGTTAAAAAATGTTTTGGGCTCATAGTTTTTAATCAAATTCCACAACTTATGTTTCCACTTCGTGCAAACATTGTCGCTGATGCTAGTGCTTTCTTAAAGCGATTGCTTTCTTAGAAATTGTGTAAGCCCAAGCTATCGGCAAACGTTTTAGCCCTTTTTGTGACATTTGAATTAAATTCGCTGAGTTGCAGAAAAATGTGAATAGCCTGATTTGTAAAAATTTGAATAAATCGATCAACGTAAGAGCAATGAGAGTTAGAGAACGGCATACACAAAAACAAATGTTTTGCCACTTCAGAGCAGAGAATCACTAGTAAGTGGTTCACCGATGATATCGTACGATGAGCACAAGAAACTGGGTTTTCCTACAAAGAATGCGGCGCCCGCTACATCAAAATGCACGTATGACGACATGGCATAATTATACAAGGTAGTCTCATGCAGTCATACGTTTCCAATTTTTTCATAAATTTGCCTTTGACAGTATTCAGATTTCAACATTTAAATGAAAATATCTTCCTTCAAAATGTACACATGCAATGTGTTCAGAGGCAAAAATTGCTAAATCATTTATATTTATAAATATATTGAAGTTCTCTGCCTCTAAAACTTATAAATATAAGATGCAACAACCATGGTTAAATCTTGGGAGCAATGTTCAGCTTTACAAAATATTTTTTGTTTAATTTATTGAAAATATGCCAGTCGACATACATAAAATGTTATGGAATATATTTTTCATATTATTTAAAATTGATAGATGAGTTCCAAATTAAAAACTTTTGCCATCATCAAATTCTCAAATGAGACTACCTTCTGTAAATATGCCATGGTATGAAGAGAAGAGGATAAACAAAACATTTGAAGTTTACGATTTTTCGAGGTTTACGACGGCAGATTACGAACTATAGCAGGTATTTAGACATTACGTTGGAAATATTTTACGAATTATCGAGGGGACCGAAATGTATGAGATTTTTACGAATTATCGCGGTTTTCCAAGGGACCGACATTTTGATACGAATAAGCGAAGTTTACGAATTAACGGGGTTAGGATTTATCGGAGTTTTACTATACTAAGTTTTGTGTTGTATTTTTTCCGAATGTATCTCTCGCTTGACACAAACAGCAAATTTGAAATAAGATCGTACAATATAGGGTTGCCAAATGTTCCTCTTAAATCAATCAACAAATTATTGATATTGAAGAGTCTTTCATACATATAATTTATGTTGTGAATAATAAAATATTAAACAATAATAATGTAATTGTCGTTAGCAGAATAGAAGAAACAATGCAAAACGCGAATACAATATATATTCTATGGCAACACTATTTCTGCAAAGTACCATGTTGACGTTTAGTTTTATCGCAGTTCGAAAATTTCAATTCACGTGAGAAGCAGAACAGGAGGTAACTTCTGAAGTGAAGTGTATGTGTGAAGTGTAAAGAACACACCGTGAGTTCCAGAACATACACTTATACATATGTACTTACCAATTTCCCCAATTGTTTTTCCCCATCAGATCCTCTTTCTATGACACTATTATGTGTTGTTCTTAAATTATAGAACAATTTCACCAATATCAATTCAAGCTTTCATTCAAACAACAAGCATAATAATCGTTTTTTCTTTATTCTTCCAAATTATTTTTATTTTTACATAAACAAATATTTGTGTATTTAAAAATCAATTAGTTTTCCAACATTGATAGTCTAAATTTGCTTCTATACATCCTAAAAGTTTGGCATACTGGCAATATTACATTAATATCTGGCAATGCTTTAACATTAACCATAATATGACAGAGTTGCATTAATAGGTCAAATTAATACAACAAATGTTAAAGCGAATTTACATATAACATCTAATCATGATTAAAAGGTGAATCAGGGTTTATTTTCTTAATCGGGCTGAATTTACCATGATTTCTCATACAAATTTACAAAAATGAAAGATCAAAGAAAATTAAAAATTATTTATAGAATTGTTGTGTTTTTAGTTCTTTTTTTACTATTGCATCAAAGTATTGCAAAAACATTTCCATTGTGGTAATTCTTCTATTCTTTTTCAAATTGCAAACAAATATTTTTGGCGCAAAATAATAATTTAGTATGTATACTACCAAATATCAGCTGATCGGCATTTAGATCATGATTAATGGTATGTGTAAACAATTAGGGTGTATTTCTGCATTTCGTTAATCCAGTCGATTTAAAATAGTATATGTAAATGTACTTTTAGAAAGGTGAACATTTTCTGAAAATTTAAAAAAAATCTCACAGTTTATCATACTAATAGTACGTTTACATTGTACCGGATTTAGTTAACCCTGTAGGTTTCAATTGTCAATTCTATTGCATATTTGTCAAATAAATCCTCATAACGTAGGTTAACCCTGCAAAAGGTTCTAATGTAAATGTCGTTTCGAACTGAATAAATAATAATCATAATTATTTTGTATGTAACAAAACACGCATGAACCATATCCCATTTATATGTTTGAAAATTTAATTTGATTATCAATTAATTTGTCTGGATGAACGATAAATGATATTGGTAAATGAACATTATGGCTAAGTGGAATAAATATAAGTAACTATATTTTCTATCTCAACCTTCGAAAATCAGAGTCAATACACTAATTTTGAAAAAAAATGCCAACATCTTATTGGAAAAGGACATGAATTGGGAAAGCATGAAATTATTTTTAAATTCCAATTTAAATATCCCTGAATACCAACTATATGTACATGTTACAATTTTCTTTGGATTAAAATAAATTACTTAACGTTTTACAACCTCATTGCATTCACTTGTCATACGTCAAATTTTACGATTTAAAAATTCCTATTTGATATAATTTGTACAATGCATTACATTAAATCTCCAGTTGTGATGATATTGCTTATTTTTTTAAACCTTAATAACAGAATTTAAGTCAGTACCAATTTAAATATTAACTTATATATTTATTTTACTCATTTATGTCATAAAAAATCATTAAATTTCCTTTTTAAAACATTAAAATTCAATTGTTAACGTTTAAATAAACTATTCGCTTCTTCTTACTTTAACCAAACCCCCATGCACTCACTGTGAATTAACAACATGCTTCTTCTTCTTCTACTCACACCACACTGCCCAGAGAACTACTAACCCCAATGAGGGCAAAGGCAAAAAAAAAACGAAAACAAGCAAACAAAGAAAAATTAACAACTATAAAGACGTTTCGCTCATTTACGGACGGTACGAATAAAACAACATACGCGCGTGTTAAATAACGAAAAAATTCATCAAGAAATTAGAAAAGAAAGATTTTTTTTGTATTTGTGCGCCTGAAAACAAACAACAACAGTTATAATTTATAACTTATGTGTAAAATAAAGGTATATATAACAAAAGAAATGGAAAAACCCCGAAGTGTAGAAAAAAATATACAAGAATCAGCAAACTAACAAAAAAAAAACCTTTTCCACTGGCCATTTGGGTGGAAGGAAAAAAATTGTCAGTGCGAGAAGAAGAATTAAAAGCATTTAGGAGAGAGGAGTGTGCACGGGCAGAGAGTGTATGGGGGAAAGAGATGGTGCCACTGTCAAACGAAGGAAAAAAAATTGATTGTGAGAGAGTGAACGGAGTGTGTGTGCGCCGCCGTTTGTATAGTTGTTGTGTTTAGTGAGCAATGAGTGTTGTTGTTGTTATTTTTATTAACAGAAAGAAAAAAGCAAGAATAATTCTGATTGGAATTTTTAGTTCTGTTTCTTATGATTCTGGAAATAAAAGGAATTTTTATTTACGGCAGTTTGTATATTAAAAATAATTATTATTGGAATTAAATGGTAAATAAATCATGATTTGATATTGCTGGGCAGAAAAGAGCATGTCTCCAAGTGTTGATAAGAGAGAATTTATATCAGAAAAAGCCGTATAGTGAGAGTTGTGTGTGTGTGCCAGAAGTGAATAACTTGTGCCTCTTTGAGGCAAAAAAAAATATTTATGCAAAAATTAAACTAATGATTTTGTTGTTGTCTGAATAAGCCCATTAACAACAACAATAACATAATACAAATATTTTAAATTGTACAACAACAACTCGACAAATTAGTTTAGTTGTTGTTGTTGGCCCATCAAGTGATTGGAAAACGAGTCATCTGTTTTTTTTTTTTTTTTGCATATTGTCGCGGAATTTCATTATGTTTTTTTTTTGTTTTGTTGTCTTTTGCTTGGTGAAGAGAGAGAGTGACCTCTCTTTCCCACGAATGTAAAGTTCTCTTGTGTGTGTATTTCTCTTGTTAATTCAGTTTCCATTTTACTCGTTGCTTTTATGTGCGCTCGCTCTCTCTCTCTCTCTCTGTGCCTCCCCATTTCTTGTCAACTCGATGTTTGTGTCAGTTTTGCGAATTCGCTCGGTTCTGCGAAAAATTTTGCCAGTTTGAAAAACGGCGAAGAGGCATAAAGACCAAAAAACCTAAAGAAAAAAACGCGAGTGTTGTGTGTTAACAAAAATTCAAGGTGAAAATTAAATATAAATATTGAAAATATTAACAATTGAAACTTGAAAAAATAACAAAACCCAAACGACACAACAATTGAAGTGCAGGAAAATCAAAGAATTTTCTGGGAAAAAGTCTGTGTGAAAAAAAGAATCCAAGAAGAAGAAATGATGGCGGCGGTGGTAATGGTGGTGGTGTGTTGGTCGTTCGGTTGATTTGATGAAGATGTGTTCAAAGAATAAATTAAGAAAGTCATAACCAAAAAAAAAGTTTGTGGAAAATACCAAAATTGTGTGTGTGCAAATCAATGATTTCCCTTTACCAACAAAAAAGGTCTAAAACGCCAAACCCCCACAGAAAAAAAGAGGAAGGAATAAAATGCAAAAAAAAAATCAATGTGTTGTGCGGAAAAAAATTGAAGAAAAAAAAATGTGACGTTAACTAAAAAAACCAACATCGTCGTCGTCGTACAACGACGACAACGGCTACGAATAAAAGGCATATGAAAAAAAGCAAAAAAAAAATATATAAAAGAAGAATTTAATGAAGAAGAACCACCAAAAGCCAATGTGAAAAATAACGACACCGACAGCAGCAACGATTTTGCTTTTCCATCTGATTTGTGAGTGCTGCTGCTGGTGGTCTGTCTTCTCTCTACTCGTTACAAAATGCATAACAACAGAAAGAGAGTGTGCCGTTAAGAGAATGAAGTGTTTTTTGTGTTGTATGTTCGCCCTATTTGCCTAGCTCTCTCTCTCTCTCTCTTATTTGGCAAAGTGTACAATCGAATTCAAATAAGATATGGAATACCAGTGAAAAAAATAATATCCACCAATTGATTAATTAAAGAAGAAGACGAAAGCCTAAAATGAAAGGCAAATGTCAAAAAAATAAAAGTAATACGGAAAATTGTAGAAAAAACGCAGCTAAGAACTTAAATTAACGAAATTATTTCGATAATTTTTTAGAAACTTTTGGATTATGACAAAAATTGTGATTTGTTGGTTCATTTTATCCTTTTTATTAAAAGAAAATTGAGATTAGGTTTACATAGTCGGGAAATTGACCCGAACTACAATAACCTTTTTAGAAATTACCATAATAAAGTTCCACCTTGCCGACAGATATATTTACCATCTGCCTATGGTTTGCAGAGGTCTATATGTTTTTTCCAAGAGTTGACCATCTTTCGAGAGGTACCAGATGAGGTTGACCTAAAGACCTCACCATAGAATTTAATGTGGGTTAGGAAAAATATTTCGATTTGCAAAGTTTGGATCAAATCCGACATTCTATGATCATGATATTTGATTAACAAATTTTCAAAATGTTGACACTTTTTGGGAAAGGTACTAGAAGAAGTGGACCAACGGGGTCTAAAACCAATATTTTTAAGGCACAGTTCTGCCATAGCAAAGTGTATAAAATCTCATTACCCACATGGCTGAGGGTATAAAAATACTTTTTTGGAACGAGTTAAGTAAGTTTAGGGGCTTCTATCGATTTGTTTTTAATTATTATCACAATTTTATTACCTAATAAAAAGAGATCAAATTTATCAAAAATTGATTTAAAATTGACATGATATTCTAAATATTCCCCCATTAGTGTTGCTGTCTGAAAAAAAGGGTGACCAAAATGTAAAGGGACCAAAATCAGATTTTCGGACCAACATTGAAAATTCAAAAGGAATTCTCCTAAATTATTTGCATGAAAATGTACCGAAGTGGCCAGCCATCGAACCAGAACTTAAAATGTATTGTTTTTTCGGACAAATTTTGGTCTTATATGTCGAAAACGGCAACACTGCCCCTCAATAACTATGATAATATGAAAGTATGGACTTCCCCCCTGGAAGTCATATATTTTCTTCTTGAGGGAGACAAAACTCGAAACTATCGAAATTTAAGACGAATAAATCATGTTTAGGGTCGTTCACGGATAGTTTTGAAATTTGTTCAACATAAGGGACCTGAATACGGAAATTTTTACTTACGATACGAAACTAAGGATATGAGTGTTCAATGTTCCGTTCAGACATATGCGTTTTTAAATTCACTACGGCAATATTAGTATTAATTTTTAACAAGGTATGGTCGTCCAAAATTCGAATGGGATCCTTTTATAGACTTTATCCTATGGACTACGGATATTATGCGACAGAACCTCATTTCGAATTGAATAGTTCAATCGGAGTAGTACGAAAATTTTGCCGTGAACTGATATCAACATCGGCTTCGCGATAGCATTTTCCTTTAAATAGAAAATTGTTTTCGGGAGTGGACGGCTGCCGTTGATTTAAAACTTTTCCCTATGGGCAGATGCCAATATCGGCTAAGCGTCCTTTGATAATATAATTAATTAATCAGTGAGCGCAGCAGTATAGTCGTGTTGTGATGTTCGGCTTTCAACGATAATTATAGGCGTTATCCTTGACCATACCAGATCAGCGCTATATTTCCGCTCTCTAATGTCAATGGGTTACTAACTAATATCTGAATACGCAAGCACCTGTAAATATTTAATTGTAACTCCTACATCCGAGTACATACGATAATATAATTGTTATCAATTTAAAGGTCATCCTCTCCTCTTGGATATACTATCAACTTCTCGGATCTTTGTCCTTCAGGGGTAAATATATACGCTATAGAAAACAATTTTTTTTTAATTTTTCACACAAAAGTCAGGTCCATTTGACAAGCTAAATATTGACCGGTTTTTTAATCCCATCCCCCTTTTCATCTCCTAGATATTAACCTATCTTTACCAAAAACAATAGGGGTCTTTATTGGTCCCCGGCTAAAAGCCTCTACAAATTTTGTATTTAACTTATGATTCTGTCTCGTAACCATTGTTAGAATACTTCCCTAAGATAAATATCAAATTCATTGGTTGTTTATTTAAATAGAAATAGCCTTTTTCAACATTTTCAAATAATATGTTTAAAACGTATTGAAAAATGTAAATTCTAGAAGGTTTTTAACATAGAACATAAATAGCGTAGCGTGTGTTTAAATCGGCTTATAGTAGTAATGCTTAAATTCATTATTGAATGTCATCTACCGATCGAAATATTTCTATTTAGAGGGAGTAACTTGGAAGACCATGTCTTTGATTCTAATGATAAACTTCTTCCTTATTGTCAGTTCAACTATGGTGGAACTAGTGGCAGTAATTTTGAATTTCTGGTACCCAGAAGGTTATACGATATCAATTGAAAACATTGTTGCCGTAGATCCACTTTTTTGTTGGGGGTTAACCATATAAACAGATTCAATTTCCAAAATTATTCGCTCTATTGCTCTGTGTACCTTTATTTTTATGAAAATTAAGTTTTGGTTTCGAAAATACAATTTTGAAGTTCAATGACACTTTGCCATTGAATTTACAACAAATAAAATACAAATGCTGACTCATTGACCCAAAACGTAGTATGCGTAGGTCAGTTTTGTGACCTTGAGAAACTAGTATTTTTTTTTGTAACAAGCCGTACTGTTAACTAAGCACATTGGAATGTTACCCGGATTATTGACTCAATATTTCTATAAAGTAATCAATCTCACCAAGTTTTATGTTTTTTGCTAGTATTAAAAAGACTGGGTCTCGTAAGCAGATCATTTTTAGACTTCCTTTAAAAATTGCACCCATACTAGTCATTTCGTCCGTTATTTTGTTTATTGGGTTCTCAGTGCTTTGGGAAATGATCCATGTATATAAGTTAGTATCTATCATAATCGTTCTTCCATAGGTACGATATAATAGAGCATTTTTGGTATTTATTTATATTATTTTCGATTATTGCTATATTGTATTTATTTCTTATAGACATATATAAAATTGTTTGTCTACTATCCATCATATTACGCAAATATTAACGCTGAAATTTCAATGTTGTTACCATTTTTAACAAGTTTTTTTTTCAAACAAATATTCGTCTACTTATTAGATAACAGCAAATATAATAAAAATTATTAATATTGGTGCATCTAAATTTGTCGGTGTAGGTTCGCTTTTAACATGTTTTTTTTCAACGCATTTCTTTGCAGTATTGTATAGTTACAGAAGAAGTTTCATCGTAATTAAAAAAATACATTTCAGTTCATGTTTAAGCCTAGTGTCGGTTGTAAAGTTCATTCCTCTTTTTGTAACAAACTTGATTAATTGTGGAATGGTAATCATTCTGAGAAGAAAATTTTATATGAATACTAGTTACACATTTAGTATAACGAAACTACAACATCGAACTGGGAAACAAATCCGAAGAATTAATTAACCCGAGCTGTGCTAGCGTGACCATATGGTCACACTCATAATACGATCAATAAATCATCTAAAAACCTGTACCCGAGCAGTGCTAGTGTGAACATGCGGCCACAGCCCAAAAATTGATCCTGCCGATTATCCTGATAAGAAAAAAGGATAAAAATCAAATTTTTGAATTCAGTGGTCCACAATCTAGTGACGCTGAAAAAATAATTATAGCACTATTCGGGTGAATTTTCGATTTTGGCTCAACTGCGGACCATTTATCGTGGATGCCATTTATACATCTGCTTTAAGCACTTCTACGGAAATATTAAAGCATTATCTCAATACTTAGTCTTGGGAAAACGTTAAGATATCACTGCTGCCCAAATTCGAATTGATATGATTGATATAATTCTATTCCCTGAAAATGCCATGGTAT
Source organism: Musca vetustissima (assembly GCF_032173495.1). Lineage (NCBI taxonomy): Eukaryota > Metazoa > Arthropoda > Insecta > Diptera > Muscidae > Musca > Musca vetustissima. The sequence goes on from NW_026882950.1 coordinate 28,502, forward strand.
GGAATCTATTAAATGAGCTCCAAAATACATCAAAACGATATTAATTGATTTACAAAAACTATAGACTCGCATATATGGAGTCCATACACACTGGATATTACTTTCCATTAATCTTGTCAATTTCATAAACATTGAAGACTTCATGCACTTGATCTGATAGTGATCTTGCTTTGATCATGTAGTCCTAAAATATAAAATATGGTCACATAAAGTGTGGAGAACAACGTTCGCTTAGTTGTTTATGCCATCATCTATATGACTAATACACTTTGGTACGGCAAAATGTGCCTCATCGAAATATTGATTTTAGACCCCATGTTTCTTTGGACCAAATCCGTTTCAGATAATTTGGATGCGATTTCAAATATCCGTCTTGCTGGTGCATATTGTGACTCTTGAAGGGAGTAACCAATTTCATCCAAACTGTGCACAATGTAATATTTCTTTCAAACTTGGTTTAAGTTCGAAGATGGGGAATATCGGTTCATTCCTTCTGTTACCTCCCACACAAAATAGTCGAATTTTTGCCAAACATAATTTTTATATAATCATAATTTTATATTTTTATCATCAAAATTTGTACAACCTATTATCTTTACCATGCCAAGATCATGTTTTCAACTTCTAGTACTTCCCTCGCAAATGGTAAATTTTTTCAATATTAGCAAAGAAGCCCATATTAGGCGAATGTAATGTCCGGCATTAATCGCTTCACTATTCAATATTAGGCTAAACGAATGCCTGATTTCAAATGTAGATCATGTCCGAAGATGTCAGTCGTCTCCCTCTGGTACCTCCACCAGAAACGTCTTTGATATGCCTTTCATTGAGGAATGCCTTTCATGCAGGAAGTGCATACTTTCCGACATATATGCCTCTAAAGTTCCTACATTCATATGCATATAACATTGTCATTTTTGGGTCGATGAAGGTAATATGGGTATAGTTGTAAAGCGTGTACATTATATTTTTACATGTCTCCCATGGACATGTTAAAAATCCGGATACGCGATAAAAATTTCGTTAAAACCAAAAATATTCCTAAATAGCCAGCGTTCGGCATGAGACTCATAGTCATAACTTGGATTACCCATGCAATAGCTTTTAAAGTCTTTCCATCGTTCGGATTACGTTCTTGTTGCTATACATTGTCGTAAATTATTTGGATTGGTCTTCTCACAATTTGGAATAGATAGGTGTCTGCAGATTGGTAATCTCTGTGAAAATTTGATGACCATTTTAAAGGTAAATTTAAAATGGCAACTTCTCATAGAAGTCCTGCTCACTATTTGCAACAAAACTCTAGTAGTCGATATTCACAATCCTCTTTAGATACCAATTTTTTATCATTAAAGAAATTTTGGTATGCAAGGAACAGATGATAGATAATAGCTTGGTGCCAAGTCCGGACTGCGTGGCGGATGCATTAAAACTTCCCAACCAAGCTCCCGAAGTTTCTGGCAAGTAACTGTAGATGTGTGTGGCCTAGCGTTCTCCTGGTGGAACATGGTCCAGCTATTGACAGTAGAGATCTGAATTTAGCGTTTGGCCATATGGAAGCAACTCATAATAAATAATCCCCTTCCAGTCCCACCAAATGCATAGCAGAATCTTCCTTCCTGTTAGTCCTGGTTTGGACACCGTTTGTTGTGCTTCACCGCTCTTTGACCACGATTGTTTTCGCACATGTTTTAACGTATGTGATCCATTTCTTATCTCCAGTCACCATTCGTTTAATAAATTGGCCTATCTCATTCCGTTTGGCCAAGGCTTCGCAGATGGAAATTCGATCCATCCTATTTTTTTCTCCTAATTGGTGTGACACCCTAACATCGAGTTTCTTTTTGAATCCAGCGTTGTGTAAATGGCTTAGAACTGTTTTATGGTGGATTTTTAGCTCCTGGGCCATGTTACGACTGCTAACATGACGGTCAACTTCGATCATTTCTCCGATTTTATCGACATTTTCGACGACCGGCATAATGGATTCCTTTTTCCCCAGCCTAATATAAACACAGGCATATACTGACTCAACAAGTTCCGAATTAATGTATTTGCACGGAACGAGTTTTCCAACCCTGCATTTGAATGTATGTTAAAAATTCGTATCATTATTTTTATCTTCATTGCGGAAATGCCCATATGTGTGAGTGTGTCTGTTTTGATTCTTTTGTGCAAGCAATCAGCTGCCCTTTTTTATAAATATTTTAACTCTTGTCAGTCTCTCTCTCACTCGCTCGCTCAATAATTTTCTGATTGGATTGCGGTTCTATTCTCTTATCTTTTGTGTTGATGGGGATGGATGGTGGTGGTGGTGCGGCTATGGTTCAACGAATTGTTGTGTGTGGTCGTCGACGTTCCTTTTGGATTTTTTGTTGTTGTTTGGTCTTCTTTTTTGATAAATGGACTTTGGATTTTCTTGGAAAATCCTGTTTAGATTTGCTATATCACACTCTAAAGTTTTTTAATAAAATTTGAATTATTTATTAAAGAGTTTTTAATATATTTATATTTGCTTATTTTGTGTCTTTTCCTTTTCTTGATTTTAAATTCGCCTTAAAAATTATTTCCTTTTTCATCAATTACTCTTATTTCCACATCGACTCTCTGTATTTTTTCCCTCTTGCTGTTTGGTTCTCTTTCCTCATACACATTTCAACGAGTAAAATTATTTTGTTGTTGTCATTTTTTATTGTTTTGTACAAGGTATATTTAATAAGGTAGCCGCATCGGCCCAGCTGTTGGACAAATAAATGTCAAAAATGTTGTTGTAATGTTGAACCAAAAAATTAAAAAACAAAATTATGAATGAAAATCTCCGAATTTCGATGAGCTTTTTTGGCAATACTTTTATTAACATTTTCTACAAGAATTTGTGTAAAAAAATCTTGTCAATCTGTTTGTTTTGGCAAAATATTTTTGACATATCAAAATACAACAACCGATGTTTGTTGTAGAAATTCGCCGATGCGGCTACCTTGTATATCTACCTTGGTTTTGTATTTTGTTTTCATGCGAGTTTCCACTCGCCATAATCTCGCTCTCTCTCAATGTGTGTATGAGGGTCTCTCTCTCTCGCTCTGTACAACTCAGCTGCTGTTGTGTTGTTTGGTTGTCGTTTGATTACTTGGGTTTTCTATAATGGAAATGACAATTTATTTTAACTTTTTTCACAAGGAAAATAAAAAAAATTATTTAAAATTAAATAAATTATTAAATAGAAGAATATCTTGGGATATATTCTGACTAACAATTAGACAATTTCCCCTTTCTAAAATAAGCAAAATTCCAATTAGAATTTGGGTGTTGTTAGCAAACTTGACCAATGTTTTGATGATTTCTTTGTTAAATAAAATAATGTTTGAATAAATAAACATTTGTTTAGTAAACAAATTATTATTTTTGTAAAAATTATCCATCCCTTTTTATCTTTTTGTTGCAAAGTCTTTCTTAGTTTTTTTTATCCATACTTCCTTAGCCTGGCTGGAAGCAATCGGAATTAAAACGAAAAATTATGTTGAATCATTTTCTTCCTCTCTCCCTATTTTTCGTTTCGTTTTGATTTTTCCTCTTTTTCTTTTATGTGTATTTCCATTTCCTATAATGATGGTTCTTTATGTTTTGTGTGGCCCATCTTCTCTTCTATTTTTCCTGATTTTTTTTATTTGTCATTTTAGTTTTCCTTTGTGGTTGGTTTATTCGTTTAAAATCTAAAATAAAATTGAAATCTATGGTATTCTGATGTATGCTAGGCCTTTGAGGGAGCAAAAAAATCTTCAAACCGTTTTTGTTTTTTGTTAATTGTGACAGAGCCAGGCCTGGATCAGATGATTGTCAGAAAAAAAAACAATTTACAGCTGATGGAAACTTAAAATATGTAAACAATAGGACTACAATTGCTCTAGAAGAAGGATTAGAGAAGGTATACTGTCTGTATAAGGGTTTCTATATATATTTTCGGGCCTTTGATCAGATGATTGGCCAAAAAAAATTAACAACTGATAGAAATTTGTGCCAGAAAATACTAACAATTGACTTAGCGACTCTCTCAATATTTCTGGCTAGAGAAATTCTGCTCTCTATATGAAGGCTACTATATATACTTCGGGTGGCATCTGATATTTCCATAGAAAAACGCTTTAATATCGGCCGGGTCGAACTTCGCATCCCCTCCACCACCTTATCTTCTAGTTTTTTATCTCGATGTTCTTCGCAGTTGGAATGATTACAACAGTGCTTTAGAACCAAAACCAAAACGCGGAACATATCAGGAGACTATTTTAATAAAAACGAGGGTTATATGGAGACTTCCTCAAAATGAGGGCGAATATTAATAATTTTTGGGAGGGAGATTTGTTACCATATACGACTACAAAATACCAAATTACAGCGAGCTCGGTTGAACAACGCGATCAAGAACTCCAATATACCGGAAATTGGGAGGTACACTTATATGGGAGCTATCCGAAAAAATTGACCTATATTTATAATTTTTTTGTGGAGAGATTTGGTAACTATTAAGAACTTAAAATACTAAATAACCGCCAATTCGGTCGAAAAATCCGATCAAAACCCCACAAATAAACATGGGGGTACCGTTATACGGGGGCTACCAGAAAAAATGGACCTATATTTCAATTTTTTAGTGGAGAAATTTAGTACCCAATGTACCAAATTTCAGCAAATTAGGTTGAAAAACACGTTCAAGATCATCAAAATACAGAAATTTGGTTGGTATCCTTATATGGGAGCTATATGGTTTGCGGAGGTCTTCGGAATTACACACATGTTTAATGTTGATCAAATCGGTTATTCAATTCGCTTCAAATTAAATAAAATAGTTCATAAAATATTGACCATTGTAGGGGAGGTACCAGAAGGAGAGGGCCGACGGGTCCATCTTCGGACTTGATATAGGCTTGGTAAGGATAATAGGATGTGCAAAGTTTGATTCAAAGCGGTCATTCCATTCGTCTGATATTGGATTTAAAAATATTGAAAATGTTGATCTATTGAGAGTTATAGTGCGCACCAGCCGTCCAGAAAGACAGACGACCAACAAAAGGTCTACTTTTCATAGAAGACACACACAGCAGGTCTTATGTCTTCAGAAGAGTTATAGAAAGTTTTCGGTCTATACAATTTAAAAATCGTCTGTCTGTAGAAGGCTTATAGAAGTAGATTAGTTTACAGAAGACGTATGGAAGGGCTTATTTCTATAGTTGACTTAAGCAGAGCCTTGTGTGGAGTAGATTATGTACAGGAGACCTGTCTCAAGAAGAAGACTAGGAAGAAGACCCATAACAGCTTTTTCATCTTTAGAAAATCTATAAAAAGTTTTCAACCATCAGAAGACCTATGGAAGACTTCCACAATCTAGGAAAGCCTATAACGATTTCAACCACCATATGATATATGTAAGGTGGGCCTATAGATTTTTTAAATATGAGACCTATATGAAGTATTTTGTCTATTGGAGACATCGAAATGCCTATCTGAAGAAGTCGTAAATAAATACGCTCACAATCCGTAGATTTCTAACCTGGATTCTATATATTGAAGGGGTATGTATGGTATTTTACAGAACACCATCTTCTGTCGGCTTCAGTCCCAGAGAGTTTAACTGTAGCGCTTCTAGAAGCACGTCTGTCCTAAGAAGAGCTTTTCTTTAAAAAAATCCTTTCGAATCGTCTGTTGACAATTGCTTTAACTAGCTTTTCATACGACAGTCCGCTTGAATAAAAATACCTCCTACGGCTTGTTTGTAAAATATCCCTTAAGATCGTTCACCTATTGCTTAAGGCTTCATACAGCTCTCTATGACTCCCTTTAGTCCGTCTACACGTTTCATCGTCTATATAAACACCTTACATTATTTTATACTTTAGGAGAAAAATTGGGTCGTCTATCAAGACCCCTGTCAGTTCATCTATAGAGACTTTCTTCAACTGGCCTATGTAAATTCTCTACAGAGAATTGCTTCAGCTAATTTTTAAAATATCCCTTTAGATGGCATATGAAACCCCATGCTTCAGTTCGACAAGCGAAAATCGTTCACCTATTGTGAACGTCTATGAAGACCTCCTTCAGTTCGTCTGTAGAGACTTCCTTCCAGTGGTCTACATAAATTCTCTACAGCTTGTATAAACGACTTTTTAAGTTCGTTTATTTTTACTTTCTCAATGTCGTCTATGAAGGCTCGATTCGGCACGTCTATAGAGGCTCCAATCAACTTGCCTATACAAAAATTTCATCAACTTGTCTATAGAAACACCTTCTGATCATCATAGAGACTTCCTTCTGCTCATTTATAGACACTTCTTTCAGCTATGCCGGAAAGTCTCTCTTCAAATCGGCAAGAAAGACTCCTTTCAGCTCAGTCAGAAAGGCTTCATTCAGATCGTGAATAAAGACGTTCCTCAGCTCGTCGTAAAAACTTCCTTCAGCTCGTTGATAAAGATTTCCTTCAGCTCGTCTGTAAACACTCCCGACTCGTCCATAAAGATTCCCATCAGCTCGCTCGACCGGAAATACTCCCTCAGTTCGTCCAGAAAGACTACCTTCAGATCGCAGAAAAAGGCTTCCTTCAGATCGGGAATAAAGGCTTTCCTCAGCTCTGCTGTAAAGACTTTCTTCAGCTCGTCTATAAAGACCGCCTTTAACTTGTCTTTACTTCCTCTACAGGAACTCCATTTCGCTTGTTCAAATAAAATATGCATACTTTAGTTCGTCTTCAGCGAATCCCTTTCCGCCCAGTTATACTTACTCTGTAAATAATATCTTCAGTTGGCCAGAAGGACTTCCTTCAGCATGACTGGAATGACTCCCGACAGATCGTCTATAAATACTTCCTTTAATTTGTCTGAACTGTCATTATATACTTAAAAACATGTACAGCTGGTCATAAAGACTTCATTCAGCCTGTCTCAGAATCTCCTCAGCTTGCTTATAAAAACTCCATTCAGCTTCTACAAAGATTCCCTTCAACTCTTCATTCCGCTCTTCTATAGAGATTACATTCATCTCGTCTACAGCCCTTTAGCAGGGACTACTTTCAATGACACTATAAAGACACCCTTCGGCCCTTATATAGGGACTCCCTTCAACCTCTCAATAGAGACTGTTTTTCATCTACAAAGATTCCCCTGTTTTTTATTCACCTTTGACCATCTTCAACTTTTGTACACAATTTCTTATCTTCTATTCTAACAGAAAACACTTTCATTTGAACCTCCTAACCACTATCTATTGAAATAATTTATCATACCCAACATAAGACCGGAAGAAAGTAGCTATAGGCAGCCGGAAGAATGCATAGCGCAGTGCATTCTTCCAAGAATTAAAAAGAACAACAACAAACAACAAAAATTCAAAACAAGAAAAACCACTTGAAAAATATTCACATTTCGGAAATGAGTCATATCTTAAATAGAGTCATTATTATTCATACTTGTATGTACATATGTACATTCCTCTGTATAAAAAGGCGCAGAGTACTCGAAGAATAATAATAACAACAAAAACAACAACGACAAACAAATAACCAACAAACCATCCATTGCAGTTCAATTGACACTGGAAGACAAAAACCCTGAACTCTTTCCCTCGGCAGAGTTTGCATCTTCTTTGCTGGGTAGTATTTTTTTCTTGGGTTCGTTCGTTTCTTCTCTTCAATAAATTTCTTCTTGATTATTGGCCTCTTTGAAAGTTTCATCATCAGTTTTTCATCATCTTTTCGTCGTTGGTGTTGTTTTTGTTTTGACGGCCAATTTTTCAGATGACTGTGTTTCGGTTTCCTTTCCTCCCTTTCTGCTCTAGAGTATTTCGATTTTGTTTTTTTTTTTTTTGGTTTTGGTTTGGGTTTGTTTCTTGTAATTGTTGTCTCGTTGTCATTTGTTGCTATTATTATTTATTTTTTATTCTTGTTCTAGGGTTGCTGGTAGGTAGCTAGCTGTCGCAGAAATTGTTTTCTTTTATTTCCAATTTGGTTTCTATTTATTCTTTTTATTTTTCTTTAGGTTATCTCTGGTTTTTACCTTTCCTGTTTCTTAAGAAAGAAGGAAAAACAATGTCTAAGGTAGCTTTTAAGGGGGGTAAATCTGGTTTCTCGTGCCCTTGGGAATTAATTAAAATGGTCATTTATTCCGTTCGGCATTGCCATAGATATTACCATACACGTTATGCATATATTTCACATTCGTTAAGTTTAATGCCGGTCTAAGGAACATTAGGGGGGTTTGAATCTGAAAAAGGATCAACAACCCTTAGATGCAGGAAGCGAGACTACACTTAGCTTTTAAAGATTTCCTTCAGCTCATATATAAGGGCTTTATTCAGATCGTCTATAAAGACTCCTTTCTGCACCCTTTATCTCATCTATATATACTCACTTCGCATCTCGTCTGTAATGACTCCCAACAGTTCGTCTATAAAGACTCGCCCCCAGCTCGTCTATAAAAGTCTCTCTTCAGCTCGTCCATAAAGACTCCGTTCAGTCCTTCTATAAAGGCTCCCTTCAGCTTGTCTATAAAAATTTTTTGACAGTTCGTCTATAGAGACTCCCTTCAGTCCGCTTATTGACAATCCCTTCAGCTCGTCTATGAAAGGCTCCATTCGGCTCGTCCATGAAAAACTCCCTTCAGCTCATCTATAGAAGACTCCCTTCAGCTCGGCTATACCGAATCCATCCAGCTCGTTTATAGAGACTCCCTTCATTTCTTCTTTTAAAGATTCCCTTCAGCTTCGCTCCGCACGTCTATGAAAAACTCTCTTCCCTCCCACGCCTATGAAAGAGCTCACATATAGAGACTTCATTCAGCTTTCCTCTATAGAGACCACCTTTACCTCGTTTATAGAAGACCCTCTTTAGCTCGTGTATAAAGGCTTCCTTAAGTTCGTCTTTAGGCACTCCTATCAGCTCGTCTATAGAGACTCCCTTCAGCTCGTCTACAGAGACTCCCTTCAGCTCGTCTATAGAGACTCCCTTCAGCTCGTCTAGAAAGACTAACCTCAGCTCGTCAATGAAGACTTCCTTCAGCTCGTCTAGGAAAGACTAACCTCACCTTATCTATGCAAGACTCCCTTCAGCTCTTATATTGAAACTGCATTCCCCTCGTCTATGAAAGAGTCCCCCAGCTCGTCTATAGAATATTCCCTTCAGCTCGTCTATGAATGAGTCCCTTCCGCTTCCTTCAATTCGTCTATAGAGACTCCCTTCAGCCGTCTATAAAAGACTCCCTCGTCACAGCTCGTCTATAGAGACTCCCTGCAGCTCGTCTATAGAGACTACCTGCAGCTCGTCTATTGAATACTCCTTAGATCTCCTATGAAAGACCCCGTTCAGCTCGTCTATAGAGATTTTCTTCAGTTCGTCTATGGAAGACTCCTTAGATCTCCTATGAAAGACTCCGTACAGCTCGACTATGAAAGACTCCCTTCAGCTCGCGTATAGAGATTCCCTTCAGCTCGTCTAGGAAAGACTAACCATAGCTCGTATATTGAAACTGCCTTCCCTCGTCTATGAATAGAAACTCCCTTCAGCTCGTCTATAGAAATTCACTTCAGGTTGTCTATAGAAAAATCTTTTTAATCTCTTATAGAGACTTCATTCAGTTCGTCGATGAAGACTTCTTGCACCTCGTCTATAAAGACTCCCAGTTCATCTATAGAGACTCCGTTTAGCTCATTTATGAAGACACCCTGCAGCTCTAAGATAATCTTCTCATTATCTCGTCTATAGAAGCTTCCTTTTAGCTCCCCTTTGATTCTCCAAAATTCTCTCACTCAAATTTGTAATATCAGTATCATTAGCTTTTTCTGTCCATCCTCCTTGCATTCCATTTACTGCCTTCATTCGTTATCGCATACTTTGTAACTTGCCATGTGCGTTTTCGCTGCACATAAATAAATAAGCAGCAAGCACTCGCTTCATCAAATGACACCACATGATTTCCGTAAAACCTTTTACGGAAACAAAAAAAGTTACGTGAGTTATGTACATACCCGCATATCCAATGTCCAAAAAAATATATAAAAATTAAACAAAAATTGTGACTCATTAAGAAAATATTCAATGGGCAACGACAATCAGTTTTCATTTTGTTTAAACAAAATATGATTTATGGTCGTTGTGGAATTTAACTTTAGGGAAAAAGGTAGGAGCTGAAGTTTCAAAGAATTATATGGGACTGCTGGGACCAAGGCGGCCAGCATTTCATATTAAACATTTGTTAGGTCAAAAAATGTGTTGGGTTTGCCTTGTCATATATTCCAATAGGCAATAATATATGTCGTCCCTGAAGCGCTAAGCTCTAGTTCGGTTCACTCCGCAAAGTGAACTAGGTCATTAATTTAGTTCCACAGTTCCTTTTAGTTCAATTATCCATTGGCACAATGTCGGGAAGTTCCAGATGAATGATTGGATCAAAATGAACTAGGTGAGCGAGAGAAAAATGGAATGAGTAAAGCAAAAGGAACCAGATGAACAAAATAACCGGAGCTAGTACCGATCGTTCCTTTTGAGGAATAGTTCATTTGAACTTATATGAACGAACGGAACGACAAAGCTACATAGGCAATATATTGACACAACATAGTGAAGGTCTAGGTAGAGGATTGGATTAGAATTAAATACGTGAACGATAATTAAATGAAACGACTGGAGCTAAAGGAACTGGATTAACAAATGTACTGGATCTAGTACCGATCTTCCTTTTGCGGAATAGTTCGTTTGAACTTATTATTTCCGGAACGAAAAATCTACATAGGCAATGTATTGAATAACACTACTGCAGTTATGCTGATTTTAAGTTATACTTTATACGTTTGACTCCATTCCAAATCATATAACGGACCAATAAATGTTTGGCAATGGATTTCAAGTTCTTGATAATCTACTAAATTTTTCACTTCAAAATAGGTCAGATCATTAATTAAATCCCATAGTTCATTTTAGTCGTCTATTGACACAATATTGGGAAGGTCTAGGTAGAGGATTGGATCAAAATTAACTAGGTGAACGAGTGGAGCAAAAGGAACTAGATATACAAATGTACTGGATCTAGTACCTATCTTCCTTTTGCGGAATAGTTCATTTGAACTAGTTCATTCCGGTACGACTTGATTCTATACGCCAAACCGAGTTCATTTCGATCCTATCGTTCATCCAGACCTTCCCAACATTGTGACAATCGACGATTGAACTATAGAACTAATGACCTTGTTCACTTTTTGGAGCGCACAGAACATATTTCCAGTGATGCCGATTTTATTTCCTACGATTTACTTTTGTCCTATATATCATATTCAGTAATCATTAGTGGAACTAGTTCCGAACGATTATTTCTTGGAAAAGTTCCAACTCGATAAAGCACCAAAAAAGTGTTGGACAATCGACCTTTCTCGTTGCTTTTCTTAAAAGAAACTAGTTCTATAAAGTTCTGACTCCAAGAAAGCGTATTTGAATATCTGTCTCTACTTAAACAGCTAAATGAACAAAATAAGTGGAACTTGTTCCGATCGCTTTATTCATGAACTGATTTAGATCGCTTCTGTCATTTCGAAATATTAGCTATTCAATATTTAAAAAATAATCAAGCAAATTTTGGCAAATGATTTCAAGTTCCTGGTAACTTATTTTATATGTCGAATCAAAATATTTCCAGGAACTTAAGTGTTAAATAATTTAAAATCTCAGATACATTTTTGTGATTATATTTCTAATTGTGGGAATACATATAACTGCACTTGTGAGATAAGCTTTCCGCCCAAACTTTATCACTGGCTAAAATTTAGACGATTTCATAATAGCAGACATTTTGCAGCCATGATTTGGCGAATTCCAACTGTCAAAAATTATCAGAGATTTGACAACAAATTGATTTCAAATGGAAATGTTTTTGCCAATGATAAGAAAAGCAAATGTACACTCTCTTGAAATGATTTGGTAATAACTGCATAATAGCAACAATTAGTAAATTAGAGATTGAAATCAAACGTTCAAGTACACACTGCAAACTTCAAGTCAGAAGAAATGTTGGCATCACTAATGCAAAACCGTTAAAGTAGTTTTTTTTTTGTTTACAAATTTGACGTTGAACAATGAGACAGCTAGCTGGCTAGCCAGCCGGCAACTAAGTTTAAAGCAACTCAATATCGACAATTACTGTTTTATTTTTTTAGTTTTTTTGTTATTTGTTTTTATTTATTTTTTCACTTTGTTTATCAGCCAGACGACGTCTGTTAAATTCTAGGAAAATCAATTCGTTTTGTGTGTGTGTTATTTTGTTTGTTATTATTTATTGAAATTTAATACACACAACTATAATTGATTAAATGTGATTCGTTGCAAAGAATGAAATAAATAATATTAATAAGAAGAAGAAACCGTGACAGTTGCGGCATTCGAAATAGTGGAACTTTTTTGTTTGGTGACAGTTTTCAGAGACCGATCGTTAATGCAATAAGGGCATATTGCGAAAAATAAACTGTTGTGGAAAGGTTGGAAATGGCTTATATTAGATTTTGGCATGCGGAACAATCTTTCTCGTTAAATATCTAGGAATTTTGTTATATATTTCCTTGGCTCCATTTAGTTCTGAATCCCAGGTAGTATATCGATCTTGCTCGTTATTTATCTTGAAATTCCTTAATGTAGTTCTTTCGCTATGTATACAGTCAAAATCGTTTATAAAAAAATCGGTTTATAGCGGTATATCGTGTATGAAAGACTCCCTTCAGCTCGTCCATAAAATAATCTTTTTCAGCTCGTCGAAAGAGACTCCCAAGAAAGGAAGATATATCGATCCCAAGACTCACTTACTTAGCTGGCTTGTGACAGAATTTTCGTTCCATAAGCCGAGCTTAGAAAAAATTTCAAGGCGTGTCGGTTTTTTGCGCATTTTTTCCAATTTGGAAGACCATTTTCGGCAATGTTTTCTTCTACTTGATCTTTCCATCGTATTCTTGGCGTTCCCCTTCTACGTGAACCATCAGTTGGTTTGCTGCCTCATCTTCCCGTAAGTACCCATGCTTCAGATCCATATAACAGCACGGGTAGTATCAGCGTCTTGTAGAGTGTGAGTTTGGTCTGGCGAGAGGTGGCCTTGCTTTTGAGTTGTTTGCCCAGACCATAGTAGCATCGGTTGGCCATCACTATCCTTCTCCGAATTTCAAAGCTGATGTCATTCGTTTTATTTATGGCGGTACCAAGGTATATAAAATCTTTGACTACCTCAATGCTGTTCCACAGTTGGTCCGAGTCTACTGGACGTCTTGCGCGTTGATACCATCAACATGGTCATCTCGCCAGACCCACTTTGGCAGACTCCTTCTCAATTTGTTCTAAGGTGACTGTTACCGCTCTCAATGTTCGACCCATTATGTCGATGTCATCGGCGTAGGCGAACAACATGTGTTGTTTGGTGTACAGAGTGCCATTTCTGTTCATTTTTGCCTCTCCTATGACATTTTCCAGCAGGATGTCTGAATCCTCGTTCGGTATTAAAGGGTCCCGAGAGATCCTTTCCGACTTTAACTGCAGACCTTGTGCCTGTTAAAGTTATCCTGCATACCCGAATTAATTTTGCAGGAATGCCAAACGCAGACATGGCTTTATACACCTCTGAACGGATTTGGCTGTCGAATGCGACTTTATAGTCGACGAATAGGTGGAATGTGTCGATGTGTTTTTCCAGGATTTGGCGCAGAGTGAAAATCTGGTCAATCGAGGTCTGAAGCCTCATTGGTATGGTCCAATAATGTCATTGACCATTGGCTTCAGTCGATACCAAGAACAATTATTTATTTAACTATGCAATTTTTTGACCGTCGTTATAATATTTCTCTTTCTAATTAACCAACTAAATGAACAAAAAGTTAACATAGTTTCGATCGTTTCTTTCTTGGAATAGTGCCAAGGAATTTCTTCGTTCCGAATCAATTCAAATCGAAATTCTACTAAATTCGATAATGCACCAACAAACACAATTTTTACTTTTGTTAGGCAACCGATCGTTCTCGTTGCTTTTCTAAAAAGGAACTAGTTTCTTAAAGTTCCGACTCTTATATAGCGCATTTGAATACCTCTTTTTCTACTTAAATAACTAAATGAACTAAAGAATTGCAACTATTTGCCATCGTTTCTTTCGTGGAATAGTTCCAACGAATTTGTTCTTTCGGGATTGTTTCAAATCTAAATTGTACTAAATTCCATAAAGTGTTGAACAATCGATCTTTCTCCTTTTCCTTTTCTAAAAAGGTACTAGCTCCTTAAAATTTCGACTCCTAAATAGCGCATTTAAACACATCTCTTTCTATTTAAAAAGCTAAATGAACAAATGAAGTGGAACTAGTTCCGAGCGCTTTCTCCATGAACTCGTTCCAATGAATTAGTTCGTTTTCGTATTTATATTAAATAATTTTTATTGCTACAATCCTCTATCTTGTAGCTGTGAAAGCTGAGAGAAATTGCAACTATGTACCTCTTACCCGCAAATTGTCACAAAATAAGATGCTAAAATTCCCTACCACGGACAGCAGTGCCAATAAACTTGTGCAAATATTGTGTCGTAGGGAGGAAACAGTTGCAGTTATCTTTGATGGTTAATTTGAGGCACTAAGTCAGATTTCCAACCAACTACTTTCAAGGTTCAACCTATTCAGCAAAAGGAACGATGGTTGATAGGTCCGTTTATTTTGTTCATCCCTAGTTCCTTATATTCAAATTGTCCGAATTAACGGACATGTGCCAATGAACGATTGAACTCAAACGAACTAAATACATGACATAGTTCCGAAAAATATCGAATCGCTTGAAGAACGATATTGTTCAACTCTAATGATTGATTTACACCAACCTGAAAGAGTTATGGAACCGAATACAGTCTAAAAAAAACCCTGTCGTATGTACGAGCTCCATTCTAATGGTGAATTACAACCAAGCCTATGGGAATATTTGAATGGTTAGGGAACGAAGATCGAGAGCTCGAATATTTAGTCCGTTTCCACTACGTAGGGTGTCCTTTTGAATGTCATAGGCTTCTTAGTAGCATTGCTTTCCAAGAATTGCAATCCCTATGCATCCAAAGCCGAACTTCAAATCAGGATATCCGTCAATAATTTCTCCTCAGGTCTTTATATGTACATCCAATGTTCAGACTTTGGTAGAACTATTTCACACTCTCTGAAGTTTTTTCCTTGCCCTTTTTGCAAGTGAAATCAAGCAACGTATGTTTTTAGGATTTATTTTCATAATTTTTTATTGAAAATAAAATTAAAGTAAACAAAAACTCTCACTCTCTCAGGTATGGCACATTACTACACTTTTTTTTCGAAATATCTACTACGTACGGTAAATCCCCCTTAGGCACATATTTTCAGTAACTACCTTGAATGCGTAATTGAATTTTAATTTGTTTAGCTAAAAATATCATCATTAATTTGAACAAGACTCTTAAAACAATA
>NW_026882951.1:0-43498 GCF_032173495.1 Musca vetustissima
TACCTTTCTCTTCCTTTCCTTCTATCTATCTTTATGTCACGTCAAGAACCATGCCTAAATCGAACAGCTCCAGTCGCATCGGTCATTCCCGTGCCAACCAAGCTCCTCACAGAAAGGGACGTTTCCTCTGCCGTCTGTGCCAGCGTCCGCATCCATTACGATTGTGCAGGAAGTTTTTAGATATGACCATGGCGGATCGGCTGAATGCTGTACGGCGGCATAAATACTGTGTGAACTGCCTGGCTCACGGACACTCACATGGTACATGCTTTAGCGATCGCGGCTGCCATCATTGCCACAAATTCCACCACACATTGCTGCATGTGAACCCCAAGCTCCGTGACCAGCTTCTGCCAGGAAATTCGTCGTCTCGGTCCAAATCTCGCTCGGTGTCACCACAGCCATCTACATCAACGAGATCTAATTATCGCGCTGTTGAACCTACTAGGCCCGCCGTTTCGTCCCAAGGATCCCTAACATCATTGATCCACAAGAACAATATAATATTATTGCCCACAGTTCTGGTTCGGATCGACGCGAAAGTGATGGCTCGATGCTTGCTGGATTCGGGTTCGTTGGTTAGCCGCATAGCCCGGGGTTTCGCCGACAAGCACAAGATAGCGCGGCTTACTTTGAGGGAGGAGACCATTTGCGCGCTTACACTCTACTCTAGGCGTGATTCGTCCGTGAAGATTGAGGGCACTTTTCGTGTGGATAATCGGATCGCGATGAAGACTCCACTCGAATCACTTCCGGAAGACTACCACAAGCACTTCCCGCATTTGCTGTTCGCCGATCCGGACTTCCACAAATCTGCCGGCATCGATATTGTCATCGGAGTGGATCTTTATCCGAGAGTAATGTCCGAAGGGGTGTATTCACGCAGCGCCTTGCCCACTGCTCAGAGTACCATTTTCGGGTGGGCAATTTATGGCTCCTGTTCGAACTGAGCGATTCATTGTATTTATTAATATTTTCTTCGAAATGAATTCCACCAATAAATGAAGTTTCTCACATGCACTATTGTTTTTCCTCCTTCCCAAAAAGCACAAACTTTCCTTTTCAGCATATTTAGTATCCAGTGGTTACAGACCTAGCGAATCTATATGCTGAGCTGTTCACTCTGACTGCTGTTCACCATTATATATATCTAATCTTTCAATATATCATTTTTTTGTAAACAAGAGAGAAATTTGCATAGTTGCAGTTACTGCAAGGGGGCCGGTAATGTTAACGCCAAGGTTAACCACGCTGGTCACCCTATTCTCTAGTTTCAATTTTTCTTTCATTTGTAAAATTTGCATCTCTCTCTTGGTACTAAATGCTAATGTACTAAATCATGTTTTCCTTTTACGCTGGTTGTTCCTTTTTTCTTTTTTGTAAATATATATAACCATCAAACAACCCTGTTATCTTCGATAAATAAAATATATTTGGCAAACATTTTTTAAAACACCTTGTTTTTTTCATTCTTTGGTTTTTTTTTCATACAACTCCGAGGAGAAATTATTCCTGCATTAAAGAATATTATTTCCTCGTTTCGGCAGTTTTTTTGGTCTAATTTCTTTAGTTGCAGTTACTGCAAGGGGGCCGGTAATGTTAACGCCAAGGTTAACCACGCTGGTCACCCTATTCTCTAGTTTCAATTTTTCTTTCATTTGTCTAAATTTGCATCTCTCTCTTGGTACTAAATGCTAATGTACTAAATGCAAATGTTTTCCTTTTACGCTGGTTGTTCCTTTTTTCTTTTTTGTAAATAAACTTACTTCTGTACTAACCATCAAACAACCCTGTTATTGGTAAGGTTCGTTTCCAAATTATCCACCGAATTTTCGATAAATAAAATTCCACTATTTGGCAAACATTCTTTCTAAAACACCTTGTTTTTTTCATTCTTTGGTTTTTTTTTCATACAACTCCGAGGAGAAATTATTCCTGCATTAAAGAATATTATTTCCTCGTTTCGGCAGCAACTAACAATCCCAGCTTTTCCAGAAAATCCATTTTGGCGTTTTCACTTCCATTAAACAGATTAAAACCAGTAAGGAAAGTAGTAAAGTACCCCATGCAAAATTTCGTGCAAGTCGAAAGATATATAGGGACTTTGGTACACCATTTACATTAAATCGGACGAAGATATATATGGGAGCTAATAAATTATTTTCACGATGTTTAACACACATCGTTCTAGACGTAAATGTGCCTAATTTCGTGTAAATCGAAGTTTGGTGCACTATTTACCTAAAATCGGACTAAAATATATATGGGAACTATATGTAAATTTGAACAGATTTTTCCCAATTTAAATATTTCCAAATATACCAAATTTCAATTCCCTTCATTGCGACCTGTACTTTGTACAATGCATAAATCGACATAGAATGTGATAATTCATATAAAATTCCGTTCCGAAATCGAAATTTAGCGTTTGCTATTCTATTTACTATTCGTCAAAACAAATGTTTCCAAATCTCTTAGCTAAATACTACTTCAACAGTAATATAAATCTAGGTACCAACAAATTCCAAATGGTTCTAAATATAGTACCATCAATCTTACTCTAACAGTAATATTATTCCAAAGTCCAAATTTAGTACTTTTTATCAAATCAAATATACTCAATCCTTATTTCAAGTAGTAACCTTTAAAAATTCCAGCTCTGTCTGTAACTTTACCAGATTAGGTACCATTTTGTACTTTTCATACCCATATTCCAAACTTTATCAAATCTACGTCCACCTAAGTTGTAACGATTCGAATTCCAATTTGTACCAAATTTTGTGCTTTTCGTACCCATAAGTACGAATTTCCAAAACTACCCCAGTCTTTTTCCCCAATAATAACCTTTAGTCCACATTTAAGGATTAGGTTTCCAGCTCTCTCCGTTCAAATTGTACCATATCTAGTGCCGTTTAGTACTTTTCGTACACACAAATACGAATTTCCACAGATGTCTCTATAGCTCAATCTTCAACAGTAATCAGAATTCCAAATTTCAGGTTTTAAGCTCATCCGAATTTCCAAAACTGCCTCAATTCTACACTGCAACTGTCATTTTAATTCCCAATTTCAAGACTCCAGCTCTATATGTGAACCGAAATCCAACCTGCACCAAATTTAGTACCATTAAGAACTTTTCGTACCCAAAGGTACGATTTTTTAAAGCTACCTCAATCCTGTATTCCAACAGTAGTCCTAATTCCGATTTTCAGGATTCCATCTATATACACTCAACTAAATGCAAATAGTACCAAATTTAGTACCATTTAGTACTTAAAAATAACATAAGTACGAAAATCTTAAACCATTTCCATACACCAGCACCACTTCCCAACCTGTATTCTATATAAAATTTCAAGATTTTAGCTACATATGTTCATTATATGTAGAATTAGAACTAAATTTAGTACTTTTAGTGCACTTATAGGTCGAATTTCCAAAAACCCTTTTCTACATCTTTCTAACTTTCCATCAGTGACCCACATTCCAAATTTCAGAATTCTAGCTCTTCCCGTTCGCCTAATACAAAGGGTACCATTTTTGGTACATTTTAGTACTTTTCGTACCCTTCTAGTTCGAATTGCCTTATCTCACGCCTACACACCAACAGCAACTCACACTCAAAATTTCAAGCTTCTAGCTTTAGCCGTTTCGTCTGGGCGATGATCTGTCAGTCAGTCACTCACTCACTTAACACTAAGCTCTTTTATATATATAGATAAGTGTGTGAAGTTGGCAAGGGCCTGCAGACTAATTTTGAAAATGAATAAATGCAAAATTTCATCAAATATTTATAAGAGTATTTTTATAAGGACTATCAAGGATATATTAAAAGGTTTTCTTTTAAGTCTTGAAATTTTGTTCCAGACCTACCAAGGCATATATTACACTGTGCAACATTAAAAATAATTACCGGGAAATTCCAACAGATCATGAAAGAAGCTTAAAAAGAAGACATTTTTTCCAGGCCCACCAGGCGTAGATTTTTTAAAGAATATTTTTAAACTTTCAAAACGCCGATACACGTGTCTTCTTTTTTAGCCCCTCTTTCATAATCTGTTTGAATTTCCCGGTAATTATCAAAAAAAAAAAAAAAAAAAAAAACCAGTAAGGAAAGAAGTAAAGTCGGACGGGGCCGACTATATGATACCCTTCACCACTATGGGTATATTAAACAGGACTATTAGCATGAAATTGGATGAAATAAAATATGTGATATTTATCTAAATGTGAATCTACGTAGATCTATCCATAAAGTATGTAAATCGACTTCAAACAAATATAAATAGGTCATCCGTAGGGCTATGTCTGTACTTCTAGAAAACGCAACTACATAATTCTATGCTCAATTTTATACGTTGTGCAAAATTTGATGTCAATCTGACTAACATGAGGAGTTTGATGCCCAATTTACTTGAAATCGGGCGAAAATATATATGGAAGATCTATCCTAATATTAAGCGATTTCAAACAAACTTGTCACATGTTAGGTTATTCTAATTTCAGAACGTTTTGTTCCTATTGGTTCCTTGGTTCGTCAATTACTTAAAATCAATCTATAATAAAAGGGAGCTATATCTAAATCTGGACCGATTTTCACGAAACAAAGCAGACATCACTCTGGGCTCAATTCAGTACGTTATGCCAAATTTCGTGCAAATCGAAGGATATATACGGACTTTGGTGCACCATTTACATGAAATCGACGAAACTATATGTGGGAGCTATATAGAAATCTGGACTGATTTTCTCGAAACTTGGCAGACATCATTCTAGACTCAATTCAGTATGTTATGCCAAATTTCGTGCAAATCGAAGGATATATAGGGACTTTGGTGCACCATTTACATGAAATCGGATGAAATTATATATGGGAGATATATCTAAATCAGGGCCGATTTTCGTGAAACTTGGAAGACATCATTCGGGGCTCAATTAAATACGTTATGCCAAATTTCGTGCAAATCGAAGGATATATACGGACTTTGGGGCAGCCTTTACATGAAATCGGACGAAACTATATATGGGAGCTATATCGAAATCTTGACCGATTTTCACGAAACTTGGCAGACATCAAATTTCTAGACCTAAATGATATATAGGCTGTAACAAAATTTCGTGCAAATATATAAGATATATAGTGACCGTTTACATGAAATCGGTTAAATATACATATATATATATATATATATATGGTAGCTATATCTAAATCTGAACCGATTTTTCCCAATTTCAATAGGGTTCGTCCTTGGGCAGAGTAAGTGACCTATGCCAAATTTCATCCAATTCGGATCATAAATGCGACCTGTACTTTGTCTACAATTTAACATGGACAGACAGACGGACGGACGGACATGCATAAATCGACTCAGAAAGTGATTCTATACATATTCTCAAAAGGAATCATGGGTCTATCTCGATTGTTTTTGCCTGTTACAAACATATGCACAAAGACATTCACCACAGTGTGGTGAAGGGTATAATAGATTTGTCGCACAGTGTTATTTAAGGAATATTTTTCCCAGATCTACCAAGGCGTATATTTTTTTCCAGGCATACCAAGGCGTAGATTTTTTAAAGGATATTTTTGTCATGTTATAAACATATGCACAAAGGGTATAATAGATTTGTCGCACAGTGTTATTTAAGGAACATTTTTGTCATGACTACCAAGGCGTAGATTTTTTAAAGGATATTTTTGTCATGACTACCAAGGCGTAGATTTTTTAAAGGATATTTTTGTCATGTCTACCAAGGTGTAGATGTTTTACTGAATATTTTTTCCAGACCTACCAGGGCGTAGATTTTTTGAAAAATAATTTTTCCAGACCTGCCGGGACGTAGATTTTTTAAAGAATATTTTTTCCAGGCCCACCAGGCGTAGATTTTTTAAAGAATATTATTTCCAGGCCCACCAGGCGAAGATTTTTTTAAGAATATTTGTTCAAGGATATTAAAGGCGTCGATTTTTTAAGAATATTTTTACAGGCCTACGAGGCGTAGATTTTTTAAAGATTATTTTTTCAAGGACATTAAAGACGTCGATTTTTTAAGAATATTTTTTCAAGGATTATGAAGGCGTATATCTGTTAAAGAATATTTTTTCATGGATAATCAATGTGTAGATTTTTTTATAGAATATTTTTTCAACACTATAATGCATACATTTTTTCCAAATATTAACTTTCCATTTACAATTGGTAAAAACAAATTCTAAATATTCCTCAAATTCTACTTCCATACTTTACTTATGCTTTAAGGAAATTGAGTATTATAAAAAAATTGTAATACATGTCCTATTTGCACTTGTGGGCAGCCATCTGCAAACAATAAGGACTCATTATAGCGTTCATGAGCCATTGCTTTAATGCATTAAATTATTGGTTTTAATTGGTTATCGTAAAAAAAAACATTTTTTAATGTTTTCAATTTACAACCCCTTTGTGTTTTCTTGTAAATCCAAATTTTCTTTAAAGGCCATGCCGGCTCCTCCAGACCACTTAAGCTAAATACCAATATAGTTTTATTGTTCTCTCCCTTTTGAGGAAAATATAAGCTCCCAATATAAAATCAATAGAATTACTAACTGAAGTGGTTAACAATAGCAGTTGAATAACCTACACCATGGCAACTAACTGGTTTAATGCTGAGCACTCAAACTCAAACCAAATTTATATGGAAATTGAATATAAAGGGAGAACAAATTCAACTTGGAATTGTTGTGGTTAACTGGTGGCTGTAATTTTGAATGGCACCCCTATGAATGTTGTATGTCCTCATGTAAAGCTGAACTGAAATGAAATGTGCAAAACAAATTTAGAGAAACAATTGTTATTACGAAAACCACAGAACAAAAAATAATAAAACCAGTAAGGAAAGAAGTAAAGTCGGACTGGACCGTCTATATGATACCCTTCTCCACTTTGGGTATATTGTACATATGTATCCTTAAAATTATATGGCAATGTTCATACTCCTGTCTTCCTCAACCTATGATAAATTTAATTTTATTCGGCCAGATTTAGAGTCCTCTGCGTACCATGGGACTTATTTATGGAAAACGATTTATAGCAAAATTGATGTTAAACATTTAATTTTAATCAGAATTCGAAATTCATATGGAAGCTGTGGCTGCATCTGTACCAATTTCAATAAATGGATATATTGCGATTTTGGTGCAGCATTTACATAAAATCAGAAGAAAATATATATGGGAGCTATATCTGAACCGATTTTAACGAAACTTAGCACGCATCATTCTGGAGTTAATTCAGTACCCTAAGCCAAATTTCGTGCAAATTGAAACATATATAGGGACTTTCGTGCCCCATTCACATAAAATCGGACGAAACTATATGGGGGAGCTATATCTAAATCTGATCGGACATTCTTCAATTTCAATAGAGTTCGTCCTTGGGCCAAATTAGTGACTTGTGCCAAATTTCATCCAATTCGGATAATAAATGCGACCTGTACTTTGTTTACAATTTAACATGGACAGACGGACACGCACAAATCGACTCAGAAAGTGATTCTATGCATATTCTCATGCCTATCTCTATTCCTTTTGCCTGTTACAAACATATGCACAAAGACATAATACCCTGTACCACAGTGTGATGAAGGTTATAAAAAACAGAAAACTGAAAACTATTTTACCCAAATGTAAAGAACTTAGTTGCTTGATACTCCAGATTTGGACAAATAAACAAAAAACCGTAATAAATAGCAAACACAACAAAAAGTATGCATTCATACCCTCAACACTTTTCATACATACGAACGCACACAACTTAGTTTTACTGGTGGCTGGTGTAATTCTGCAGACCGAAACCAATGGCAGTCACCCACGGATTGCATTCATTGGCAGGATGATTTGAAAACATCTGCTTAGCTATTATGCGCACACAATCCAATGATAATAAAAAAAAATGAACAATTTGGTTTCATTTTCTTTCCTACCCAGAAAATGGAGACGTATTTACGAGAGGGTCTTTTTTTGTGGTAACCAAATATGAACAGTTTTTAAGTGTTGGATGTGGCAGAGTCGAAAACGTTGTCCTTTTACTCTTGTGAACAATCTGGGTCTTTATTCTGGCTAACAATTAAAAGTAAAACTAAATGTTTAGTAAAACTTTGCCTTGAATTAAAAATCCAAAGTTAAATTGAAATTAAAAATCCAAAGTTGTTTTGGTAAGACAAAAAAAGGAGATAGAATAAAATAAAACTGCATATAAAATATATAATTTTCAGTTTCATATTAAAACTATTGTACAACTTGTTATAAGGAAAAGTTTTTTGGGTTACCGAAAATATTCAAGATTTCGGTGAAATAGATAGGTGAGAGTGTGAGAAAAGGTTTATAGCCAAAAAACTGATTAAGATTCTGACACTTATATACTACCCTACAACACCTCAGGGGCAAAAATATATTCTACTATAGCAACAAACTATAGCAAACTGTAGACCTGGATCGATTTTTTAGAAAGTATGGATTTTGCCTAAAAGCTCACAAATGAAGTCGGAGTCTTTGAACAAATTACTCTATACCGATTAGGAGCAAAGTAATATTACAAAAATCTTAAAAATCATACATTTAAAATAATTTTTCGATAATTTTTTGTAAACCAACGTTGAATGGTCTTTTCCTGTGCTTTTTAATAATTTCCTAACAAATTTGTATGCAAAATAATAATAATACCAATTAATTGAATGATAAGGTGGAAATCAGAGATGCGGATAGAATGAAAATTAAAGATGTGGATTCAATGCAACAAGTCGAAAAAAATAACTTGTCCTCTATTCTAAGGAATTAAATATTAACAAGTGAAAAAGCGTTAAATTCGGCCGGGCCGAACTTTGGATACCCTCCACCATAGATATACTGACAGGTACTTGAAATGAAAATATGGGGAACATACCAAAAAATGGACCTATACCGACATTTCTACAAACCGATTATGTAAACAATAATTTTTAATAGAAAATTATACCCTCAGCCTTATGGCTAATTAGTGTGTATACACTTTCACACGGTGAAAATGTGCCTCATCGAAATATTGGTTCTAGACCCCATGTTTCTGGGGACCAAATCCGTTTCAGAAAAATTTGATTTCATCCCATCTTATTATGTCTTCCAAACTTAGTTCAAGTCCGAATTTGGGGAATATAGGTCCATGCCTTCTGGTACCTCCCACACAGGGGCTACGGCTAAGTCTAAATGCCGGATATAGTTCATTATCGAACCGTACGTTCTAGATTTTTATCTCGATATCCTTCGCAGGTGAAATGATTACAACAGAGTGTTAGAACCAAACCCAAAACGCGGAAAAATCAGATAATTATATATTAATATAAAAAATGGGGTTATATGGGGACTACGCCTAAAAGGGGTTGACTATTAATAATTTTTGGTAGGGAGATTTGTTTCCATATACGGCTACAAAATAATAAATTTCAGTGATTTCGGTTGAAAAACGCGATCAAGAACCCCAAAATACCGAAATTTTGGGGTGCCCTTATATGGGAGCTACCAGAAAAAATGGACTTATATTTATAATTGTTAGTGGAGATATTTGGTACCCAATAAGAACCAAATGTACCAAATTTCAGCGAATTCGGTTGAAAAACGCGCTCAAGAACCCCAAAATACCGAAAATTGGGGGTAAAATAATGGACCTATATTCATAATTTTTTGTGGAGTGATTTGGAAACTATTTAGAACTCAAAGTACTAAATTACAGCCAATAGGGTGGAGAAATACGACCAGAACCACCAAAAACACTGAAAAATTAGGAGGTACCCTTATATGGAAGCTATGCCTAAAGGTGGACCGATTTATCCCTTCTTCGAACTTGACCTGCCAGCAGACAAAAGACAACCCTATGCAAAATTTCAGCACCCTGTCTTACTTCCTTCGGAAGATAGCGTGATTACAACAGACGGATGGACAGACGGACGGACATGGCTAGATCGTCTTAGAATTTTACCCTGATCACGAATATATATACTTTATAGGTTCGGAAATGAATAATTCAGTGAGTTACAAACGGAATGGCAAAATTAATATACCCTCCATACTATGATGGAGGGTATAAAAGCAACACAAATCGGAAAGTATCTCTATATAGGGATTATTACTAAATGCGAGTATATATATTTAATTACCGTCAGTTTCGAGGTATTTATCTCGAGATTCTCCGAAGGTAGACTGATTAAAACCGATGGCTAAACCCTGTTAGAATTCCATAATTTGTGGGGTGTAAACAGTTTACTATTTTCATATAAGTAAAGAGGGGGTTGTATTGGGACTAGCCCCAAAAAGGGGGCTAAAATTATTTTTTTACTATGATTTGTTACCAAAAACGAATACAAAATATCAAATTACAGTTAATTCGGTTGAAAACGCCCTCAAAATAGGGGTACGGTGAAGAAATGTTGATACCAAATAAGAATCCATTGTATATTAAGCGAATTCAGTTGAAAAACGCGCTCATGAGTTTCAAAATGACGCAAATGGGGGGGGGGGTGTCCTTTATATGGGTGCTAACCCTAACCGTGGACAGATATCGCCCATCTTCGCACATGTCCTGTCAGCGGGACAAAAGACAAACCACCTATATTTCAATTCCTTCAGAAGTTCTAAATTTAGGGGATACCCTTATATCAGGGCTATGCCTAAGCGTGGGCTGATATAGCTCATCTTCGCACTTAAACTTTATAGGGTCGGAAATGATTATCTCGATGAGTTACAAACGGAAAAACAAACTTAGTATACCCTCCATACTATGGTGGATGGTATAAAAAGCTGGACAATCCAGCCAAGGCCAGCCTGACTAGAAATCCTAGTCTGGGCCCGATATGTCTATTTTTCTGTTATTTTCAAAAATATGTTTCCCTTAAGCTTTCAAATGTAATTGCTTGTACAAGGGTATCACACGTTACTTCAACTATCTTTTTAAATTAGTTACTAAAGAAAATTGAATCGAAAATTAATTGGCTTTGTCCAAATTGTTCTCACACCTCTCAAGGCAATTTTAGAAACCGTCTAGTGTTATGTCTCTTTTTCGGCCATTGACTTGCAAAAAAACTTCTATTCTAAATTTGTAACACTTTGTACTTCTCTGCTTTATTTAACCCATTTTTCGTTTGTCTGTTTATACCCTTCACCACACTGTGGTACAGGGTATTATGTCTG
The DNA here is from genome assembly GCF_032173495.1 of Musca vetustissima. Taxonomy (NCBI): domain Eukaryota; kingdom Metazoa; phylum Arthropoda; class Insecta; order Diptera; family Muscidae; genus Musca; species Musca vetustissima. The sequence continues at coordinate 11,198 of NW_026882951.1, forward strand.
TGTGCATATGTTTGTAACAGGCAAAAATCCTTTTGAGAATATACATAGAATCACTTTCTAAGTCGATTTATGCATGTCCGTCCGTCCGTCTGTCCGTCTGTCTGTCCATGTTAAATTGTAAACAAAGTACAGGTCGCATTTATGATCCGAATTGGATGAAATTTGGCATAGGTCACATATTCGGCCCAAGGACGAACCCTATTGAAATTCGGAAAAATCGGTTCAGATTTAGATATAGCTCCCATATATATATTTAACCGATTTAATGTAAACGGTCCCTATATATCTTTCGATTTGCACGAAATTTGGTACAGCTTAATCATTTAGGTCTAGAATGATGTTTGCCAAGTTTCATAAAAATCGGTTCAGATTTAGATATAGCTCCCATATATACTTTCGTCCGATTTCATGTAAATGGTGCCCCAAAGTCCCTATATATCTTACGATTTGCACAAAATTTGGCACAACGTACTGAATTGAGCCTAGAATGATGTCTGCCAACTTTCGAGAAAATCGGTCCAGATTTAGATATAGCTCCCATATATAGTTTCGTCCGATTTCATGTAAATGGTGCACCAAATCCCCTATATATCCTTCGATTTGCACGAAATTTGGCGTAACGTACTTAATTGAGCCTAGAATGATGTCTGAAAAGTTTCATGAAAATCGGTCCTGATTTAGATAAATCTCCCATATACAGGGATGGTCCGTGTGACGAATTTTTAGGTTTTCGACTGTCAAAAAGGTGTAAACGTCGAAAACGTCATTTACCTGTATAAAATGTTATAAATGTAGTAAACGTCATTTATTTGTATATATATATATGTATATGTATATATATATATATATATATATATACATATATCTGACTATTCCTCACAAGAACTGATAAAAAATTCTAAACTTTTTGGAGAAGAAAATTTTTAAATTTGATATGGATTTGAATAAAGCATACGTAATTTAGAAATAGATTAATGGAAATAGCTATTTTGTCAAAAACCTAATGGTTTGGGGTGGGTTTCCGACGTTTCTGACGTATGTATTTTACGTCGGAAATGTATGTCATTTACGTCACTGTTTCTGACGGGCCATCTCTGCCCATATATAGTTTCGTCCGATTTCATGTAAATGGTGCCCCAAAGTCCCTATATATCTTTCGATTTGCACGAAATTTGGTACAGCCTAATCACTTAGGTCTAGAATGATGTCTGCCAAGTTTCGAGAAAATCGGTCCAGATTTAGATATAGCTCCCATATATAGTTTCGTCCGATTTTAGGTAAATGGTGCCCCAAAGTCCCTATATATCTTTCGATTTGCACGAAATTTGCCATAACGTACTGAATTAAGCCTAGAGTGATGTCTGCCAAGTTTCGAGAAAATCGGTCCAGATTTAGACATAGCTCCCATATATAGTTTCGTCCGATTTCATGTAAATGGTGCACCAAAGTCCCTATATATCCTTCCATTTGCACGAAATTCGGCATAACGTACTTAATTGAGCCTAGAATGATATCTGAAAAGTTTCCTGAATATCGGTCCCGATTTAGATATATCTCCCATATATAGTTTCGTCCGATTTCATGTAAATGGTGCCCCAAAGTCCCTATATATCTTTCGATTTGCACGAAATTTGGTACAGCCTAATCACTTAGGTCTAGAATGATGTCTGCCAAGTTTCGAGAAAATCGGTCCCGATTTAGATATAGCTCCCATATATAGTTTCGTCCGATTTCATGTAAATGGTGCCCCAAAGTCCCTATATATGTTTCGATTTGCACGAAATTTGGCATAACGTACTGAATTGAGCCTAGAATGATGTCTGGTATGTTTCGAGAAAATCGGTCTAGATTTAGATATAGCTCCCATATATAGTTTCGTCCGATTTCATGTAAATGGTGCACCAAAGTCCCTATATATCCTTCCATTTGCACGAAATTCGGCATAACGTACTGAAATGAGCCTAGAATGATGTCTGCCAAGATTCATGAAAATCGGTCCTGATTTAGATATATCTCCCATATATAGTTTCGTTTGATTTCATGTAAATGGTGCCCCAAAGTCCCTGTATATCTTTCAATTTGCACGAAATTTGGTACAGCCTAATCATTTAGGTCTAGAATGATGTCTGCCAAGTTTCGTGAAAATCGGTCCAGATTTAGATAGATTTTTTTATTATAGATTGATTTTAAGTAATTGACGCACCATATATATTTTCGCCCGATTTCAAGTAAATTGGGCATCAAACTCCTCGTGTTAGTCAGATTGACATCAATGTTTGCACATCGTACAAAATTGAGCATAAAATTATATAGTTGCGTTTTCTAGAAGTACAGACATAGCCCAACGGATGACCTATTTATATTTGTTTGAAGTCGATTTACATACTTTATGGATAGATCTAGTTAGATTCACATTTAGATAAATATCACATATTTTATTTCATCCAATTTCATGCTAATAGTCCTGTTTAATATACCCATAGTGGTGAAGGGTATCATATAGTCGGCCCCGTCCGACTTTACTACTTTCCTTACTGGTTATCTTTTGTTGTTGATCTCTTGAGCAATTTCTCATTCAATTCTTTTTTATAGCCCACGATTTTGTTAGGTTTGGTTTGGATAACTTGTGCTCGTTTTGCAATAAACGAGAACAATATCCACGCGAAACAAACGAGAAAACCGAAGTCAAACGAAACAAATCTAAAAAAACCATGAACATCAAATCGATTCAGTTACAAATTCCGTCAAGTGTGTGTGTGTGAGTGATTGTGCAATGACAGAAAATAAAACTAGATTTTCACATTGCAAATTGGAAACTTAGTTTTATTTCAAATAGCTAAGCTAAGCACAAAAAGCCTGTAGGGGAAAGAGTGGATGCCTGAATATTTTGATGTGTGGAAAATTTAAGACTGTGATAGCCCTTTTTTGTTTGAATTTTTTAGTAGTGTGGTTCTTCTCCGTCGTCTTGTATTTCTATGATCGAATGCCTGAAATTGAATTTCCAGGTTTAGGTAAAATTTAATTTGTTACGAAGTGAACAAAAAACGAAGAACATTTAGGCAATAGTTAGCCGATATCTTGTTAGGTAGATAGAAAAAGTTTCAATGCTAAAAGTTGTTGTTGTTTTTGTTCTTGTTCCAATGCGAATGAGGTAAAAATACTTAAAAACCAGTGAGCGGAGCAGTATAGTCGGACGGGGCCGACCATACGATACCCTACACAACTACCACGGAACTCAAATTTTCTGCGGATGTTTATTCCGAGACTGGGCAATATTTCGTGATATTTGCACCCTCTTGCCCGATTAGAGGTAAACAGCACATCTTCCTCACACTGACATATTTTCAGTACAGTACAGATTCCCTTCAGTACAACTATTATCCAGATTCCCTTCACCGTGTGTTGTGTTGTGATGTTCGGCTTTCATTTGAGGTTTATAGATCGACTCGAAAATAACACAAAAAATTAAGTTTTCGGTCCACTTCATTCCAAAATTATTATGTGATCATCACCGAAAATTATAGGCGTTGTCCTTGACCATAACTGGAACCTCATGGAACATTTCAAAGCGATCAGCGCTATAGTTCCGCTCTCCAGAGTGATAATGGGTTACTAAATAATATACGAATACGGAGATACCTGTAAATATTTAGGTGCAACTCCCACATCCGAGCACATACAACAATATAATTGGTCTTAATTTAAAGGTCAACCACTCCTCTTGGATATAATATCAACTTCTCGGGCATATGTCCCTCAGGGGTAAACATATACGCCATAGAATACAAATTTTGTCATTTTTCACACAAAAGTCAGGGTCCATTTGACCCGCTAAATATTGACCGATCTTTCTCCAAACAGGCATGCTTATTCTTTGGCCCGATCTGCTTCTCCAAGCAAAATTTCACGATGTTCGGACCATTGTTGCGGCCTCTGGAGCGACCAGAAAAACCGACAAAAATTTAGTATTTGGTCCATTTCATCCCCTAAATATTAACCGATCTTTCCCAAAAACAATAGGGGTCTTCATTGGCCAGAACCCATCCTACATGCAAAATTTCGTGAAGATTGGTCCATAACTGTGGCCTGTATTGTGTTTACCAATTATAATGGACAGACGGACGGACGGACACACATGTCTAGATCGACTCAGCTAGTCGAGATATGACGATCGGTATACTTAAAGGTGGGTCTAGGACCAATATTTCGCGGCGTTACAAACTTTTGGGGCTGCACAAAGCTATAATACCCTGACAACATAGTTGTGTAGGGTATAAAAACTAACTTTTGATGGAATCCAGGTAGTTGGAAAGTTTAATTATTTTCTCGTTTTTTCGAAATTTGTCATATTACCTTTCTTGTTTTTTTGTGAAAACTTTGTTGAAAACAATAAGATGTAAGTTTTATATTTAAAAACAAAATATAACAAATTGTCGGTTAGAAAATTCTATGAATTTTAATTTATAGTCAAGGATGGCAGAAGTTGGTATGGGTATGTCATCTATATCAGTAACAGTGAGTAAATGTCTACATCTATGCTTTGAAATTATCCTATCTTACTGCAGGAATTGGAATTGAACAAACCATATTGACTCATATATATCGGAAACAAACCACAGAAGACGGTTTAGCCAAATCTTCGAAGGGAGAGATGCAAATGCTATGAAAGTCGTTAAAATTCTCATATTTAAGTACACTCTTAAATTTGTAATTAACACATAAGACATCTATTGTGGATACATTATAACAACACGTATTCGCACTAATGTCCACCAGCATATTTCTTATTAAAAATTTCACAAAAAATGCCTTCAGTAAAGAATTTCGTAATCACCGAAAGAATATATTCGTCTTCTTGAAAAATAAAATAGAATTAGAAAAATTAGAAATATTATTTACACTTTGAAGATTTAGCACAAAACGACTTATTTGTTAAAAAAATTGACAATTCTTCCTTTTCATTTGAGATTAAGTATATTTGCCACTCCTTCATTTCATAAACAATCCAATATTTTTTTGTATTTTTATTTAAATATCTTTTTTATTAAATAAATAAATATTTTCTCAGCATTTCATGTAGGCGAAACGTTTTCCATTCTATTTCAAGCACTTACATTTTTATTGGAATATTTCATATAGAGTTTTGTGCTTTAAAAATTTATTTCGAATAAAAAAAAATTGTTTTACAATTTTAGAGAACACCAAACTTCGACTTGACTATCAAAAATAATTTTTCCAAAACAACCAGGCAAACTATCTTTGGTCAGTCATTCATCAGCATCCTACGAATAGCTCTTGGCATTTCATTTTCTTTTCGTATTGTTGGATTTTTGTATTTAATTTTGGGTGTCTGTTTGAGCGTCTTTGTAAATAAAAACGAAGGTAATTGGATTTATGTTGCTTCTATTTTGTTTCATTATTTTCCAAAAGGTTGATGTTGCATTTCTTAGATTTCACACACAAAACTACAGGCTTGTGAATGGTCTTTAGAATTATGAATGGAAATATAGAACAATTAAATATCCTTCAAAATAATTATGTACTTCGTTGTTTTGAAAAAACAGAGTAATAGTTGGCAAGATTTGAATGAAAAAATCTACAGAAAAAAGTTAAGCTTAGAAAATAAAGAAGGTAATAAAGCAAGTGCATTAATTTAATAAATGGTCAAAGGATTTTGAGATGTTGCTAAAGGGATTACCGCGGTTTTGCGAATAGATTTTTAAATATTATGGACTAGTTAAATTGTGGCATCAATTCTACAAGTAGTGAAGTAACTTACCTTATGAGACTATAGAGCGTATAAGTATTTACAGAACGTATACCCACTGTTTAATTTAGATTTGAATGCAAAAAAAAATAAATACTTTTTATTGATCCCTGCTGTAATCTTCAATTATTAGATAAAATGTATGCGCTACGGTTTAGTGGAACCTTGGGTTAGCGCTTTTGACGTTTTAATTAATAATTATTTGTCACTTGTTTTGCCGCCTCCTTTAACCTGTCAATCGGACAGACAACACGCATATTGTTGCGCACAGGCATATCGTTGCCAAAAGGTAATATTGTTTACCACCGATCAACTATCAATAAAACATTGAATTAATATTAAGAAACCTCTTGTATTTTTATTCCTTCTTTACTTTCACGGCACCCCACGCTATTTATACACCATCCACTACGGTTCCCTGCTCGACGCATTCGGCCCATCGGCGGAGCCCGTCTGAGCTAAATACCTACTATGACCATAATTAAATCAATTGCTTATTGTAGAAAATGTTACGTTTAAAATATTATCCGTTCAAATTAGTTGGAGCTGATTTTTAATATGAGGGCAACATGAAGTTTCGAACTAGTTCAACCTTATTTCAACTCCTTATATTATTCAAATCAATATATTACATTTGAAAAAGGATGATCTATTTTTTGGATTTGGATTCAAATCTAACTTCGAAGAAATATAAAGTTTATTTATTCTTTATAAGCACTAAAATCGTGCAAATTGCGATATACATATTAGCGTTAAATACTGTACTCTGGTGAGTATAACTGCGGTCAACATGTATATGCACAGTGGTACCTTTGTGGTGTATTCGACATTTAATTTTTATACCTATTTTCCTTAATGTCCACTAAATTGTAAGACATTATTTATTATATTCGTTTGGCAGGGATTTCTCCTGGTGCTATCAAAGCATACGAAACGAAATAAACGACGATTTTTCAAAACATATATCCAATTGGAAAAAAACGGATGCTTCATTATTATTATTATTATGTTTTTTTTTAATGGAAAATTTTTCTTCACTATGCAAATCAGAATTAAGAAATGTTACTGCAAATATTTTTTAATAAATGAAAAGGGAACATGAACTACCCTCTAGCAAACACAAATCTTGTTGTTGAATGCAAACAAAAGGCAAAACAAGTGAAAAAGCGTTAAGTTCGGCCGGGACGATCTTTGGATACCCTCCACCATAGTTATACTGACAAGTACATGCAATGAAAATATATGGAACATACCAAAAAGTGGGCATATACCGATAATTCCACAAACCGATTTATCTATACCAAATACAAACGTCAGTAATTTTTAATGGGGATTTTTCCTAAAATCTGTAAGATCCACAAAAGTGGACTGATACTGATAACGCATGGTAGAGTATAAAATCCTCAAACTACTGTAATTTAGATTACAAAGTTATAAGAGTGTATGCCTAAAGGGGGACCAATATTGATTACATAGTGTATGAAATAGTGAATATTTGGGGATATCATTCTAAGAGGGCTATGCCTAATTATTGACCGGTATATGCCACTTTTAACCCAATATTTTAATTGTTTATCTCAATTCTTTCCTTCAGGAGGTATCACTATATTGATTAGATGCCTAAATGTCTGCCAATATATTTCATTATAGTCATGTTTGAGTTTTTTTATCACAATATCTTTAACCTCAAAATATCGAAAATTGGGGGTACCCTTATATGGGGGCTACCCGAAAAAATTGACCTATATTTATAATTTTTGTGGAGAGATTTGCTACCCAATAAGAACTCAAAGTACCGAATTTTAGCGAAATCGGTCGAAAAATGCGATCAAACCCTCCAAAACACCGCAAAATTAGGGGTACCCTTATATGGGGGCTATCCGAAAATATGGGCCCATGTTTATAATTTTTAGTGGAGAGATTTGCTACCCATTAAACACTCAATGTACCAAAATTCAGCGAATTCAGTTGAAAAACGCGGTCAAGAACCCCAAAATACCGAAAATTGGGGGTACCCTTATATGGGAGCTATGCCTTAACGTAGACCAATAAAGCCCATCTTCGAACTTGACCTGCCTGCAGACAAAAGACGACTCTATGCAACATTTTGGCGATGTATCTCAATTCGGTTAGACGCTAGAGTGATTACAACAGACACACAGACGGACATGGCTATATCGTCTTAGAATTTTACACTGATCAAGAATATATATACTTTATAGGATCGATGTGTTACAAACGGAATGACAAAATTAATATACCCTCCATACTATTGTGGAGGGTATAAAAACGAAAGCAAAACTTACAAATCAAGAGCAGTGTTTAATGCATTTAAACTCTTTTTTATACCCTTCACCACACTGTGGTACAGGGTATTATGTCTTTGTGCATATGTTTGTAACAGGCAAAAATAATCGAGATAGACCCATGGTTCCTTTTGAGAATATACATAGAATCACTTTCTAAGTCGATTTATGCATGTCGGTCCGTCCGTCCGTCCGTCTGTCTGTCCATGTTAAATTGTAAACAAAGTACAGGTCGCATTTATGATCCGAATTGGATGAAATTTGGCATAGGTCACATATTCGGCCCAAGGACGAACCCTATTGAAATTCGGAAAAATCGGTTCAGATTTAGATATAGCTCCCATATATATATTTAACCGATTTAATGTAAACGGTCCCTATATATCTTTCGATTTGCACGATAATCATTTCGGTCTAGAATGATGTTTGCCATGTTTCATAAAAATCGGTCCAGATTTAGATATAGCTCCCATATATACTTTCGTCCGGTTTCATGTAAATGGTGCCCCAAAGTCCCTATATATCTTATGATTTGCACAAAATTTGGCACAAGGTACTGAATTGAGCCTAGAATGATGTCTGCCAACTTTCGAGAAAATCGGTCCAGATTTAGATATAGCTCCCATATATAGTTTCGTCCGATTTCATGTAAATGGTGCACCAAAGCCCCTATGTATCCTTCGATTTGCACGAAATTTGGCATAACGTACTTAATTGAGCCTAGAATGATGTCTGAAAAGTTTCATGAAAATCGGTCCTGATTTAGATTTATCTCCCATATATAGTTTCGTCCGATTTCATGTAAATGGTGCCCCAAAGTCCCTATATATCTTTCGATTTGCACGAAATTTGGTACAGCTTAATCATTTAGGTCTAGAATGATGGTTGCCAAGTTTCATAAAAATCGGTCCAGATTTAGATATAGCTCCCATATATACTTTCGTCCGGTTTCATGTAAATGGTGCCCCAAAGTCCCTATATATCTTACGATTTGCACAAAATTTGGCACAACGTACTGAATTGAGCCTAGAATGATGTCTGCCAACTTTCGAGAAAATCGGTCCAGATTTAGATATAGCTCCGATATATAGTTTCGTCCGATTTCATGTAAATGGTGCACCAAAGCCCCTATATATCCTTCGATTTGCACGAAATTTGGCATAACGTACTTAATTGAGCCTAGAATGATGTCTGAAAAGTTTCATGAAAATCGGTTTTGATTTAGATATATCTCCCATATATAGGTTCGTCCGATTTCATGTAAATGGTGCCCCAAAGTCCCTATATATCTTTCGATTTGCACGAAATTTGGTACAGCTTAATCATTTAGGTCTAGAATGATGTCTGCCAAGTTTCGAAAAAATCGGTCCAGATTTAGATATAGCTCCCATATATAGTTTCGTCCGATTTTAGGTAAATGGTGCCCCAAAGTCCCTATATATCTTTCGATTTGCACGAAATTTGCCATAACGTACTGAATTAAGCCTAGAGTGATGTCTGCCAAGTTTCGAGAAATTCGGTCCAGATTTAGATATAGCTCCCATATATAGTTTCGTCCGATTTCATGTAAATGGTGCCCCAAAGTCCCTGTATATCTTTCGATTTGCACGAAATTTGGTACAGCCTAATCACTTAGGTCTAGAATGATGTCTGCCAAGTTTCGTGAAAATCGGTCCAGATTTAGATAGATTTTTTTATTATAGATTGATTTTAAGTAATTGACGCACCATATATGTTTTCGCCCGATGCACATCGTACAAAATTGAGCATAAAATTATATAGTTGCGTTTTCTAGAAGTACAGACATAGCCCAACGGGTGACATATTTATATTTGTTTGAAGTCGATTTACATACTTTATGGATAGACAGATTCACATTTAGATAAATTTCACATATTTTATTTCATCCAATTTCATGCTAATAGTCCTGTTTAATATACCCATAGTGGTGAAGGGTATCATATAGTCGGCCCCGTCCGACTTTACTACTTTTCTTACTGGTTTGTATTAGGTTTTTTATTTTCTTGTTTTTTATGATTCTTTTGTGTGTCGATTGTTTTGTTTTACCTTAAATCTAAAAACACGAAAATGCGAAAGTTCAAAATGAAAAATCTGACTCGTTGAAAGAAACCTAAATTCTATGAATGATTTTTCATTAAAAATTTAATGCCTGGCCCTGGACCCGTAACATTTTGTTTTGTTATCCAGTTTGCTGCTTGGCAACCTTGAGCTGCAATTGCAAGATGTATAACTCTTGTTCTCTTGTTGTCTTCAACGAACAAACGCAATGAATGAAGAAGGGGATTTGTGTGTTATATTATTCTTCTATAGTATTTGGCATTTGAATACGAGTTGTTGCTGTTGCAACCTTCCATTTTGCTTCAACTTTTGTTCAAAATACCCGATTTTCAAGATTTGTGTACGTGTTTTTGTTCTCGCTGGGTCTTTGTGTGTCTATGGTAAGGTTAAGTTGGTTTTACTCTATGTTGAATGGACAACCATAATAAACCATAATATATTTCACTGGTGAGTATAACTGCTAACAATTTTTTATGAGTTGCTGTACATAAAATTTTAGTTGTCCAGGTACGTAGGTATTTGATAAGAGTTTGAGACTTCCGCTACCGATGTAACCATAGAATAGCCCACTTTCAACTTGGGGAATTGACTCATATATAGACTGAGAAAGACACTTAATCTTAAATTACATAGGAGTGAATTAGTCTTTTATGTTTGTACATTGTTTCCGTCAAATCAAACATGAAATAATATAAATGGGATTTCAAATTAATCGCTTTAATTCCCATAGAAAAATATTTTACATTATATTGAATTGATTGCGATTTCAATTTCTTAGATGTTGTGGCGTATACGTTGTGACATACGCACTGCAGTACAAGGCTTGTGATCATATATTTAAATGTGTAACAAAATAGTGGAAAATACTATTACATTTAAGATCGCATTTTGCACTTAGTAAATTGCATTCTAAACTAGGTATATTAGAGAGTATCAATTACTTTTTTGCAACATATATTGCAAATGAGCTCCATCTCATTACTATTACAATCATTTGAATTACGGCAATTTTGTGTGAAGAGAAACTAAAGTAATCAAGAAAATGCTAAGAGATAATTTCCATAGTTTTGCCTTCGCTCTATTCTGTTGTATAAGTTAATTCTTTTTAATTTGTTTAATTATCTTTATTTTGATTTATATTATTGTTTCTTAAATATTAATAATTTAAAGCAAATGTTATTATTAATTTATGAGTTTTACTAAAATGATTATTATTAAAATAATGTTGATAAGTAATGTTGATTGTTGTTGGTGCTGCTACTCAGGTTCAGCTTTTGTTATTTTGTTGAATGTTTTAGTTTCGATTGAAGACTAAAAAGTTTATGTTTTGTCTTTCATTACGTTGGTGGTCCATTTTCAAAACCTGCCAACGATGCACTTCAATCATTTATTGTGGGAAAATGCTAACTAAGCATTTCTCAGCGACAAATGTTTTATTTATTTCGGTAACTTATACACTTCTTCAATTATCATAATTATCGTTTTTCATTTCCTTTACATTTCCAACTCAATTATCACATCGCCTATATAGTTTCTATGGTTCTCATTCATCCACTGAACAAATACTTTACGGTTTAATGGTAGCCCTCAAAAACTGGTAACTTGGCGAATGATGCCGCTTACTTTGAGCCACACAGCAACGGTAAAATTGAATTCATTGAAAAAAAAACAAAAAATCACTATTGACTAAAAATCTATGATATTTGTCCTGTGCTTTGCTTCATTTTCATTTCGAGTCAAATATAGATTCCACGTAAAATTCGAAAGAACGAAATGAAACGAAGAGGCAAAAGAAGCATTTCCCATTGCTTCATAATTTAACGCAAAATGAAAAGCCATTCATTATACCCTTCACCACACTGTGGAACAGGATATTATGTATTTCTGCATATGTTTGTAACATACAAAAGGAATAGAGATAGACTCATGGTTCCTTTTGAGAATATGCATAGAATCGCTTTCGGAGTCGATTTATGCATGTCCGCCCGTCCGTCCGTCTGATGATGTTAAATTGTAAACAAAGTACAGGTCGCATTTATGATTCGAATTAGATGAAATTTGGCACAGCTCATTCATTTGGCCCAAGGACTAACCTTTTTGAAATTGGGAAAAATCGGTTCAGATTTAGATATAGCTCCCATATATATTTTCGTCCTATTTAATGTAAATGGTGCAAAACAGTCCCTATATATTTTTAGATTTCCACGAAATTTTGTATAGCCTACTGAATTAGGCCTGGAATGATGTGTGCGAAGTTTTGGAAAATCGGTTCAGATTTACACATGCCTCCTATATATATTTTCGTAAGTAAATGGTGCACTAAAGATCCATAGCTAGTCCGATTGACACAACGCTCTGAAGTTAATATAAATTAAACTCGAGCAAGTTTTCCTGAAATCGGTTCAGTTATAGATATAGTACTGCTATATATAAAATTTCGACCTATACATGATAATTGTACACCAATGGAGGTCTGATTGAAATTAAATTTTAAACCGTGCAGCATACCAAATATCGTGTGTAAAGTTTGCTTTGGGTCGACTTACAAAATTTAGCATAGTTAATGGGTATAGATAAAGATCACATACTTATGTTCGTTCAATTTCATGCCAATGTTCCTTTAAAAAGGCGACGTCTGTTAGGATACATATGTAGAATATACCCAAAGTGGTGAAGGGTATCATATAGTCGGCCCAGTCCGACTTTACTACTTTCCTTACTGGTTTTCAAATTGTTTCTCGGCCAGTTTTTCCACTTCATCTGTTGTCTGTTGTGCCAGTTTTTGGAACACGATTTGGGAGATGGGAGTTTGTTGCTGCTCGTTAAATTTTGTTGGTTTTGGTTGAGCAGTGTTTCGCAATATAATATTTATAGGAATTATGTATTAATTGTACGTGAGTGTTTGATAATTATTTTTGATATAATATGTTATATGAAACTTGAATTAATGTATAATATTAATTGAATTATAATAATGAGTAAGAGATTCTATCAACGAAATAATGAGTAAGAGATTCTAACAACGAAAGTTTTATAAAATAATATTTTTATTTTTGTATTATTTCAAAAATTTTATGGTTTAACGGCGTATGAGTGCCGACATATATCATACGCAGAAGTTACTAAGGTGAAAATGCATTTTGAACCTTCGACAAAATTCAAATCACATTAAAAAATTCCAAATGCGATCCAAGTGTATGAAATAACCCAATTCATATAATTTTGAAAATGTATTTTTGAACATGGTGAAAATTGTAACCCTCGAAGTCTCAATTTTTGCAGGGACATTTTAACTAGGATTCAAAAGTTTCCTAAAATTAGTCAGAAAAATTTGTTAGGCTACTTATCTTTTCACACAATAAGTCGAATACTACTGCACAATGGCCACTTTTACAGTAGTGGAAACCAAAAAACACCAGTAAGGAAAGCAGTAAAGTCGGACGGGGCCGACTATATGATACCCTTCACCACTATGGGTATGTTAAATAAGACTATTAACATGAAATTGGATGAAATAAAATATGTGATATTTATCTAAATGTGAATCTACCTAGATCTATCCATAAAGTATGTAAATCGACTTCAAACAAATATAAATAGGTCATCCGTTGGGCTATGTCTGTACTTCTAGAAAACGCATCTACGTAATTCTATTCTAAATTTTGTACGTTGTGCAAAATTTGTTGTCAATCTGACTAACATGAGGAGTTTGATGCCCAATTTAGTTGAAATCGGGCGAAAATATATATGGAAGCTCTATCCAAATATTAAGCGATTTCAAACAAACTTGTCACAGGTTAGGTTATACTAATTTCAGAACGTTTTGTTCCTATGACCCTATTAGTTCCTTGGTGCGTCAATTACTTAAAATCAATCTATAATAAGAGGGAGCTATATCTAAGTCTGGACCGATTTTCACGAAACAAGACAGACACAACTCTAGGCTCAATTCAGTACGTTGTCCCACATTTCGTGCAAATCGAAAGATATATATAGCAACTTTGGTGCTCAATTTACATGAAATCGGACGAAGCTATATATGGGAGCTGTATCCAAATCTGGACCGATTTTCTCGAATCTGGGCAGACATCATTCTAGGCTCAATTCCGTACGTTATGCCAATTTGGGGCAGCATTTACATGAAATAGGACGAAACTATATATGAGAGCTATATCGAAATCTTGACCGATTTTCACGAAACTTGGCAGACATCATTCTAGACCTAAATGATTAGGCTGTAACAAAATTTCGTGCAAATCGAAATATATATAGTGACCGTTTACATTAAATCGGTTAAATATATATATATATATATATATATATGGTAGCTATATCTAAATCTGAACCGATTTTTCCCAATTTCAATAGGGTTCGTCCTTGGGCAGAGTAAGTGACCTATGCCAAATTTCATCCAATTCGGATCATAAATGCGACCTGTACTTTGTTTACAATTTAACATGGACAGACGGACGGACGGACGGACATGCATAAATCTACTCAGAAAGTGATTCTATGCATATTCTCAAAAGGAACCATGTGTCTATCTCGTTTCCTTTTGCTTGTTACAAACATATGCACAAAGACATAATACCCTTTTATACCCTTTTTATACCCTTCACCAAATCTCTCCTCGTCATAAAACTCGTAGACTTAAAACTATAGATCGTTTAAAATATTGTGCTTAACCTAGATAACAGCAATAAGACTGGGAGACCTCGTCCCATATACGATTTCCGATTTATATGCCTTTATTTAATATCGATTTATAATATACCTTAATCTTCTATATGGGAAATTACAGCACATTTATGATTTTTGGTACATAAGTTAAGAAAAATATGCTGATTCGAAATCCGTTCGCGTTCACAAATTCGGATGCTGCGCACAAAAGTTATAGCGGTTTTAAACCTTGTACTTCAAATATAAATTAAATTAATTCCTATTTGTTGTACATCGCGAATTTCTTCACAAACGGATAAACACATTTGTTTTCTTTGTATACTTCTTAAATAGCATTGATATATGGTTTAATAATCGCGAAAAACAAATAAAAAACCAGTAAGGAAAGTAGTAAAGTCGGACGGGGCCGACTATATGATACCCTTCACCACTATGGGTATATTACACAGGACTATAAGCATGAAATTGGATGAAATAAAATATGTGATATTTATCTAAATGTGAATCTACGTAGATCTATCCATAAAGTATGTAAATCGACTTCAAACAAATATAAATAGATCATCCGTTGGGCTATGTCTGTACTTCTAGAAAACGCAACTATATAATTTTATGCCCAATTTTGTACGATGTGCAAACTTTGATGTCAATCTGTCTAACATGAGGAGTTTGATGCCAAATTACACTTGAAATCGGGCGAAAATATATATGGTGCGTCAATTACTTAAAATCAATCTATAATAAAAGGGGCTATATCTATCTAAATCTAGACCGATTTTCACGAAACTTGGCAGACATCATTCTAGACCTAAATGATCAGGCTGTACCAAATTTCGTGCAAATCGAAAGATATATAGGGACTTTGGTGCACCATTTACATGAAATCGGACGAAACTATATATGGGAGCCATATCTAAATCTGGACCGATTTTCTCGAAAGTTGGCAGACATCATTCTAGGCTCAATTCAGTACGTTATGCCAAATTCCGTGCAAATCGAAAAATATATAGGGACTTTGGGGCACCATTTACATGAAATCGGACGAAACTATATATGGGAGCTATATCTAAATCTGGACTGATTTTCTCGAAACTTGGCACACATCATTCTGGACCCAATTCAGTACGTTATGCCAAATTTCGTGCAAATCAAAAGATATATAGGGGTTTTGGAGCACCATTTACATGAAATCGGACGAAACTATATATGGGAGCTATATCTAAATCTGGACCGATTTTAACGAAACTTGGCAGACATCATTCTAGGCTCAATTCAGTACGTTATGCCAAATTTCGTGCAAATAAAAATATATATAGGGACTTTGGGGCACCATTTACATGAAATCGTACGAAACTATATATGGGAGCTATATCTAAATCTGGACCGATTTTTACGAAACTTGGCAGACATCATTCTAGACTTAAATGATTAGGCTGCACCAAATTTCGTGCAAATCGAAAGATATATAGGGACCGTTTACATAAAATCGGTTAAATATATATATGGGAGCTATATCTAAATCTGAACCGATTTTTCCCAATTTCAATAGGGTTCGTCCTTGGGCCGAATAAGTGACCTATGCCAAATTTCATCCAATTCGGATCATAAATGCGACCTGTACTTTGTTTACAATTTAACATGGACAGACAGACGGACGGACGGACATGCATAAATCGACTTAGAAAGTGATTCTATGTATATTCTCAAAAAGAACCATGGGTCTATCTCGATTATTTTTGCCTGTTACAAACATATGCACAAAGACATAATACCCTGTACCCAGTGTGGTGAAGGGTATAATGAAGACAACTGAAAATAAAATAAATTAATTTTTTATTTACGACAAAACTTTTTTTGAATTTTCGATTTTTTAGTATGGTTAAGGGAATACGGTTTTGCCCTAATCTTCTAAAATATACCACTCTTTCTTCTTCAAATTCTTTTAGATGATTGTTAAATATCGGAAGATTCGGTAGATTTCGACTTTAAGACTAACTAAATATATTGCACTTTCAATACATAAAAATGGTCAATATTGAAAAGCATGCGATTTGCGTATTCGCGGAAATCAGTTGTTGCGCATGCGGTTTTCGTATAAGCCGGATCAATCTCTTCCAATAATTATGAATTTTTCGATTTTTCATTTAGCGGCTAAAGTGTGCCGCTCGATGCACTTTACTATGCAAAAACCTTAAAAATGGCTAAAAATGACGCAAAGTGCATACGATTTTTATGCGCATCCGATTTCAGTAATCTCCTATGAAAATACACAAAAGAACACCTATTTTAAAAGGATCGGTTAAGAACCGCGGTTGTGCCTCCACAATCGATTTTGGAAAAAACGCATATTATTCGTGTATCGATATATTTTTGACCTATTTTCACACAGATTCGCGAATATGATAATACAAGAATGAATGTATGCGAAATCAATTCGAAGAAAAACGTGTTTATATACGCGAATTTGTCAAAATAAGTTTTTGCAGTTTTTCCCACATTCAAGGTACCTATATCCGCCGTTTTATTGGGCGAAATTGAACATGGATGGGCTCATTAGATCCGGCAGGTAAAAAACTAAAATCACGCGAGGTTCCACGGAATTTGAATGGAATTTCTTAGTTTTAGACTCAAAAAATATGTTTTTTATAAAAATTTACGCACCAAATTTTCGTCTTTGGAACCCAATTACAAAGATGCTACGGTGAGCACAATCATGAGATATACACTAAACGAAGCAAAATCACGAGTTCTACAATCCTATAATTAGTTTAGTCCGTTATCTGGATGCGCATCCTAATTATAAGAAAAAATCAAAAAACACCGAAAATCCGGCTTCAAAATGTCAGCATCCATTTCGGGTCGATGCAGTGATTATATCAAAAAATCATACATTAGAACCATGTTGTCCATGGGGTATTCTGCAACTTAGTCACTGATCACATATACGTGCGTTGTGTAATTTAGTTACATATCAGGAAGGAACACAAAAAACTCGTTGGCTTCAACGTATTTTCACCCATTTTTTTACATTACCAACATCACAGCTTCCACTCAACTTAGAAGAACACTTCATTTTATAGAAACGAATTTAAATTATATGCAATATGTTCATATTTCGCGAGTTATAACCATGCAAACCTCAGTTTCAAGGAATTTAAAAGAATTTTGTAATTTCCCATATATAAAATCGGTCCAGATTTAGATATAGCTCCCATATATAGTTTCTTCCGATTAAATGTAAATGGTGCACCAAAATCCCTATATATCCTACGATTTGCACGAAATTTGGCATAACGTACTGAATTGAGCCTAGAGTGATGTCTACCAAGTTTCGAGAAGATCGGCCCAGATTTAGATATAGCTCCCATATATATATTCGTCCGATTTCATGTAAATGGTGCACCAAAGGCCCTTTATGTCTTTCGATTTGCACGAAATTTGGTATAACGTACTGAATTGAGTCTAGAATGATGTTTGCCAAGTTTCATGAAAATCGGTCCAGATTTAGATATAGCTCCCATATATAGTTTCGTCCGATTTCATGTAAATGGTGCACCACATATACCTTGCGATTTGCACGAAATTTGGCATAACATACTGAATTGAGCCTAGAATGATGTCTGCCCAGTTTCGAGAAAATCGGTCCAGATTTAGATATAGCTCCCATATATAGTTTCGTCCGATTTCATGTTAAAGGTGCACCAAAGTCCCTATATATCCTTCGATTTGCACGAAATTTAGCATAACGTACTAAATTGAGCCTAGACGACGCACCAAGGAACCAATAGGCTGATAGGAACAAAAAGTTCTGAAATTAGTATAACCTAACCTGTGACAAGATTGTTTGAAATCGCTTAACATTTGGATAGAGCTTCCATATATATTTTCGACCGATTTCAAGTAAATTGGGCATCAAACTCCTCAAGTTACAAACATAAGGAGTTGGGTGCACCATTTATGTAAAATCGGACAAAAATGTATATGGGAGCTTTATCTAAATCTGAACGGATCTTCACGAAACTTAGAACACTCCATATCGAAAAATATATTCGGACTTTGGTGCACCATTTACATTAAATCGGATGAAATATATATAGGGCTATATCCAAACCTGAACCGATTTTCACGAAGCACACATCACTCTAGACTCAATTCTGTATGCTGTGCCAAATATCGTGCAAATCGAAAGATATATAGGGACTTTGGTGCACCATTTACCTTAAATCGGACGAAAATATATATGGGAGCTATATCTAAATTTGACCCGATGTTCTCAAAACTTAGCACACATCATTCTAGGCTTAATCCAGTACGCTGTGCACAATTTTGTGCAAATAGAAAGATATTTAGGAACTTTGGTGCATCATTTACCTTAAATCGGACTCTAAATCTGAATCGAAAGATATTTAGGGACCTGGGCCAAATAAATGAGCTGTGCCAAATTTCATCCAATTCGAATAATAAATGCGACATGTACTTTGTTTACAATTTAACATGGACAGACAAACGGACATGCATAAATCGACTTAGAAAGTGATTTTATGCATATTCTCAAAAGGACCTATGGGTCTATCTCGTTTTCTTTTGCCTGTTACAAACATATGCACAAAGATAAAATTTTATAAACGCGAGAACTAATGTCTTCTTAAAGTGATTACCTTTATTTTCCTCTTTGTTACTTAGCATGGTCTCTGTAGTTATTACTTCTCCTTTTTAGAACCGAAATCAGGTTAATAACATAATATAAAACTAAATATAAATAACTATTGCCTTTTGACATATTTTGTGCCAATTTCAAAACTATAGTATGCTATGTATACTTACACACACAAACTACTTTTTGAAGGTCGGGGAAAATCATGCTAAGTGAACTTAGAAACACTAAAAATAAAATAACGACAATGCCAAGTATACATAGCGAACTCATCATAAATAAGTCCGTGCTGCAATATGCTAAGTCTACTTAGTATTCTAAATAATTCAAAAAGTTCCAAGCCGAAATATGTTAAGTGTACATTATGGTATGGAAGTTTCTTAAATCTTACGTGCCATGCTAAGTACATTTTTGCTTATAACTTTGGTTTGGATTGGCCGATGATTATTAAAATTTCAAAGAATTTAAATTAAGGACCGTAGTATCTAAAACATGCTAAGTCGACTTAGCATACTATGGTTCGGAGTCGTCGAAATGTTAGTAAAGCTTCAGGGAAGGTGTAAAAGGCGAGAAAAAAATCGAAAAACGCGATAAAACAATATTATGAAGCATATTTGCATTTCCACAAATTTAGTATCGAGATTGACATATTTTGGGATAAAAATGCTGGTCGATCATTCCTAAAAGCCTTCATTTGTCAATAATTGAAAATTTTCAAAATATATTATTTCTTTTTTTCAATTGGATTGACAGTGTATTGAAAATATTTTATGTGAGAATACAAGCAAATAATTGAGAAGTATATCATTAGAATGTACACGCGATCATTGTATGTACATGTTGTCCATAAAATGCACGTAAATTTTGGGACAACTAAAAGGATGAAAATCAGAAGACATTCTGAAAAAATCTGATTCTAAGATCCATGACATAGATTATTTTTCTTGAAAATAAAAAAATAGTACCATATGACCATTACTGATTATGAGCCTAATCATTGGTCAATACCTTTGAGCATATATTCGATGCCGAAAATGTGTATAACAGAGAATACTAATATACAAGAATATTTTCTTTGCAAACTTATCTCATTATTCTCAACTGGAAAGAAAACAGGTAACATAAAACAGCAATGTTAAAAAATCAAAACCATTTAATACACAAATGCCTCAATATATCAAGTACCGATTTATTAAATTAGGACAAGTAAAATCGTCGTTAAGGTCCAATCTTTGGAACTTGGTCGGAACATTTACATGGGGGCTATGTTACAGCATTATGTGCTCTGAAAAATAATGTTCAAAATAATAGAATATAATAATAGGTTGGAAAATGCCGAACAATGTGCAGTACCATTATATGGGGGCTACCCGGAATAATATATTGGGAAAAATGTATTAAATTCGAAAATCAATCTTATATTTGCATTTAAATTTCTTAAATTTAATTTTTTTCAAGGAATTCAAATATTAATAAATGAATAACCACATAAAGTTTAGAAAATCAATCTTATATTTGCATTTAAATTTATTAAATTTAAATTTCAAATATTAATAAATGAATAACCACTGAAACTTAAGAATGCAATAACAGCATCAAGACTCGCTAATGTCGCTTTATGTGTGCTCTGATAAATATCAGAGCATTACAAAGATCTGTACATTCCATCTTATGTTGTAGGGTATAAATATTGCTAGGCAAGATAACGTCTGCCGGGCCCTCTAGTTTAATATAAAACTTATGGCCTAAATATATACACTATATAACAGATTTCGTCGTAATCGATTCCTCGAAATCCATAATTTTTTAGAATTTAATATCGGATTGGATATTTGTCTAAATCTGTTTATAATTCCAAACATTATAAGAAATTTACTATTTTTTTTTTTTATTTTGACGTATAAGTTACGACAGCACTTATACGCACTCTACTGCTATATACAATTCTCTACACTTCAATATTATTTCATAAACTTGTTGAGAACAAATGCAGTTGTTGAGAACAAACGTCTTCCAAAATACCTAAATATCTGCTGTTCATAAAATATCCTCAAATGCATTGAATTTGTCCTGTATCGAGAAGACCTTAAAGGTATTCTGCCAAAAGAATAAGTTCATCTATGTATAGAATACCTTAATCTATCCTTAGAAGATCCTAATAATGGGCATATATATGATTTCAAAGATCGCCGGCCTCAGAGGACATATTTTAATATATTAAACTTCCAAATTTATAACCACTTTTTCCACCAACAACCGGACTTTAGCCATGCAGTGCACTGAATTGGATCATTCGAAAAGCTGGTTTGTCTGAAATGGAGCTGGGTAAACTATAACTAGCTTTAAAACAGTATTGAGCGCACACACTGTACTGTCGTTGCAGCTGTGTGTAAATTAGCTTGAAATCTGTTAAACAAGCAAATGGCCAAACTCCTTGAAACTGCAGTATCGGTATATATTGTATATATTGGAAACAACAACTCCAAAACAACTGTTAACAGTTTTATTAATCCTTAAGAACTAGAATCATCATCCACATAATTTCGTTTGTAATTGAGGGCATAATGGGCATAATGAGAAAAAAAACAAAAATGAACTATTTTCGTTAACGAAGTATGTTTGGCTACAGAACTGAGATTTTTTATTGGAATGTTGATTTTATTTATAATTTTGTTATTTGAATTTTGCGTAGGTTCTTCTCCTGGCTTTCATTTTCATTGCAAACGTTAGATCATTAAGCTCGACTCAAAAGAGTATAAATAATCACTTAAAAAGATTTTATTTATATTTATTTTTAAACTGGGGCTCAATTCCTGCTCTAAGAATTTTTTATGAAATAAGTGTTAATATTTCTTACAATTAGAATTAAAAAAATTTCCCTTTTTATTAAAAAATGTTTATTTATATTGAAAATTATTGCCAAGGGAAGTATATATGTATAGATTTTTATCCTTAGCATATGTGGTATAAGTAATGTCACAATGTATACAGTTTGGCATTTGTTTGTAGGGATGTGTGTTTACTATTTTCAGGTAAGACAGCTTACTCCCTTTCTTGTTGTTTTTAAAAAATTATAAAAACAACAAGACTTTTATTGTTAAAGTGGATTATGGTCACATTAATTACTTTCGGTAAAGGCAGAGAAGACTATAGTTTCGAATTTCGCCACAAATCCTCATCAGTTCTCTTAGTTTTTTACTTGGGTTATTGTCCCAGGGAGTCATGTATCACTCCACTAAACAAAAAAACCTTCTTCCCCAATTTTGTAACGTCCACAACGTCAAGCCTAAGTACTTCTAGAGAACACTCTGTTTCAGAATTTTCTAAAAGTCTCAGAAAACGTTGTGCCCGAACATGTAACCACGTGCCATAACTCCACTGTTATGCGTCTCTACTTTGCAGAGAATCAACACAACATGTTTGTTGGTATCGCTGTAATGCGATGACCATTAAAATGACCAAAAATTCCATTATTTTTATATGAACTATAGGACTTTATTAAATATGCTTGGGAATGTCCGATTTGGGCACCGTTTCGTTATATGATTTGTTGTCATTTTAAAGGTAACTTCATAATGTTTCTCTCACAGAAGTCCTGCTCTCTGTTTGCAAAAAAAAAATCTAGTAGTCGATTTTTACAATCCCCACTAGATACCAATTTTTTATCAATAAAGAAATTTTGCAATGCGAACAAATATGATATTCTCTTGGTGCCAAGTCCAGACTGTATGACGGATGCATTAAAACTTCCCAACCAAGATCCCGAAGATTCTGGCCAATCACTGTAGATCAGAGAACAACAACAAGTGGCTTATTTTGATACTTATGCGCCACTTGCCAATTGTGAGTACAAGTATGTTTTGCACACTTGAATAACGTGTTCATTGATTCATCGACACTCGGGTATGTTTTGTCGTGTCGTTTTGCGCACTCGGTTAAATTTCTTATCTTACTCTCTTGATCTCTGCACATCAAGAGTTGTTATTTTTTGTTGTCTGCCTTATGCTCTTCGAGAGCGTAAGCACAACGATCAAAACGAAGAAGAAGAAGTAACAACATGTTTTATTAACAAGTGGCTTGTATACTTGAGTGAGTTATACTCATGTTTTTGATTTTCGCAAGAAAATTTTTGATTTGAGCACAATCATTTTACCGTTATTTTTAGTTTTCTTTTGCTTTAGTTTTTACGAGTTTGTTTTGGTAAAATAAAATAAATAAATTTCAACTATAAAAGTTTTACGTTTAAAACCTGAATTTTATTTTTATTACAATGTAGGAAGCTCTTTCCTTTAAATTGTACAGAAGCATTTGCAATACTATAAACAGTACTCGGCTCCAAGGCAAAGAGGTGTACGATCTGAAACGACTCAAACACAACAAAAACTGTGTATAATTTGCCACTTGACAAATCGTGTACTATCACTTGTGAGTGTTGTATTCTTTTTACTCCCTCATACTCTAGCGGTCATCGTAAAATAAACAATCGATGTTGTTAGGGTGTGAACAAATACGCGAGTATTAGAAAACACTTGCACTCAAAAGGCTTAACACCCAAAACACTTGTGCTTATCTAAGTGGCTTAGTTTGTCTGTGGCTTGTTTAAGTTCTCTTCTGTAGATGTGTGTGGCCGACTGCTAATATGCCGGTCAACTTCGACCATTTCTCAGATCGGATTTATTTTTCCAAAACCTAATATTTTCTAAAATGTTTAAGGGCACAAAGCCACAAACGAAATTAATACCACTTAAATATATTTTTACAAATTAAACCCAAACCTCTAAATATCTCAATATAAGAAAAAATTAACTTAAACCACTTTCAAAATAAAAGACTTAAAACTTATTGGACAATTTTGTGATACAATACTTTCTAAAGTTCTTGAGGCTTAAGACTTTTTTGTTTGGCAATCCTGTCCTGCCTATCAACAACATTACAACCGGAGCTCAATGCCTGCTATAAAGGAAACCAGTAAGGAAAGTAGTAAAGCCTGCATATTTCAAAAGTAAAATTATCTAGAATCCTTTTGTCTGTTACAAACATATATTTTTACAGTGTATAAAGGGAAAAAGTGCATTTTCGATTAATTGGAATTCAAATTTAAATAAAACATAATTATTTGTGGCCTTTGAAACGTATAATTTACGTCATAGCTTATACGCACCGTTACCAACTGAAACAGAGTCTTGATCTTTAAAATTACCAAAATGAAATTAAAAATTAAAAACATAATGAGCGATTATTTTCGAAATTTTCGTTATTGTTTAATTAGTTTTTTTTTTTCTTTAAAATTGTTCAATGGTCTTATGTATTTGATATAACATTTTTGTCATTTCCCTGAAGGTCATTTCTATTCCTTAATGTTTGAAATAACAATTATGCATTCTTCTTATCCTCATTTTGTTGCAGCTAAAAGCAGTTTTCGTTTTGCCTCCTCTCCCTCATAGTTTTCTTCTGATTTTCATTAAAACAGCAAAACGATGACAAGAAGAAAACCTAACGCTTTTAACACAATTGTCAACATTTTCTTAGCAAAAGTCTGTCACAGTTTCTGCATTTTCTTTGCTTTGTCTTGAGTTGTAGCAATCTTTTATGTTATTTTCTTCTCTCGTCTTCGTTTCTCTAAAGGAAAAAGTTTTGTATTTTGCTAAAAAGAACCCAACAACGTTTATTTTATGGCAGGCACAAAGTATTATTTGTTAAAATAGTGTTAAATTTCTTTCTTCCGTAGAATAAACAACACCGCTGAGAAAAATTCCATGAAAATGGTGTTATTAAAAGGAATAAGTTTTGTGTAGTTGTTGGGTTTTTTTGTTTGTTAGCTTCCTGATGAAACTTGTATAGAGCGAAGGGAATTTCTGGGAAGTTGTAATAAGAAATTGTTAAACAACTGTTGTGACAATTTTTTTCGTGTTCTAACAGTCAAGGAGGGAAGGTTTCCATATTGACATCTTTCAGTTAAGGGTTCGGTTTTGAAATTCAAATTAAAAAGGGGTGATGATAAGGAATGTTTAATACTTGCGAGAAAAATTTGGGTGTCATCAAATGTTTGATTTAAGGAGCTGATTGCAATAATAATTGCCCCCTCGATTAGAGGTCAACAGCACCTCTTCCTTAAATTTTCGAATATTCAGTACAGCCCTTCTAATTACTTGTTCAGATTCCCTTCACGGTGGGTTGTGTTGTGATGTTCGGACTAAATTCGACTCGAAAACACACAAAAAATTAAGTTTTCGGTCTATTTCATCTAAAAAGTTTAATCTGATCATCACCGAAAATTGTAGGCGTTGTCCTTGACCATAACTGGAATTTCTTGGAAAATTTCAAAGTGATCAGCGCTATATTATGCCCTCTGATGTGGTAATGGGTTACAGAATAATATCTGAGTACGTAAGCACCTGTAAATATTTGAGTGTAACTCCCACATCTGAGTAGATACATCACTATATTTGGTAATAATTTAAAGGCTAACCACTCCTCTTGGATATACTATCAACTCCTCGGGTCTATATCCTTCAGGAGTAAATATATACACTATCTATAGAATACAAATTTTGTCATTTTTCACACAAAAGCCAGGGTCCATTTGACCCGCTAAATATTGACCGATCTTTACGAAAACATTCATGATTATTCTCTGGCCCGATCCCCTACTCCATGCAAAAATTCGCGGTGTTTGGATCATAATTGCGGCCTCTGGAGCGACCAGAAAAACCGACCAAAAAAATAAAGTTTTTGGTCCATTTCATCCCCTAAATATTAACCGATCTTTTCCAAAAACAATAGGGGTCTTCATTGGCCAGAACCCATCCTACATGCAAAATTTCGTGAAGATTGGTCTATAACTGTGGCCTGAAACGTGTTTACAAATGATAATGGACAGACGGACGGACACACATGTCTAGATCGACTCAGCTAGTCGAGATATGACGATCGGTATACTTAAAGGTGGGTCTAGGACCAATATTTCGCCGCATTACAAACTGCACAAAGCTATAATACCCTGACAACATAGTTGTGTAGGGTATAATAATAGACAGAAGACTATAAATTGGTTTATTCAGACAGACAAATATATAAAAATTCTATAGATTTATATTTGTTGCACAACAATCTTTCCTACCCAGACTCGGAATAAACATCCGCAGAAAGTTAGAGTTCCGTGGTAGTTGTGTAGGGTATCGTATGGTCGGCCCGTCCGACTATACTGCTCCGCTCACTGTTTATGTTCTTTATTGTGTTTTCCTTCCATACAGAAATTCGATAATTAATTATTTATATATGAGGTTCACTATGTAGAAGTGTTGAAGGATGTCTTCTGCCTTGAAAAAAACATCTCATAGGCCTTCTGTAGATAGAAGTGTTCAAGTTATCTTGTCCTACACAATAAAGATCTGAAAGATTTTCTATCTTCTCACAGAAGACGTCAAAGATATTCGACTCATGAGGTACATCAAATGTATTCAAGTCTCCATATACAGAAGACGTGTTTCGACTTCTATTGGCAAAGAACAGAAAAAGCCTTTGAAGGCCCCTCAGTCCTTGTATAGGCAGAAGAGTTCTCCTATAGAGAACTGAACATATATAGAAATATTGGGTCTAATAGCTATGACGGTTAGTATATAAACTATAGACTTAATTTTGTATATAGACTGTAGAAGACCCCAAGAGTACTGTGTAAATAGGAAATCTCAACGTTTTTCTTTCAAAAAATACCTTAAGTGAAATGAGCATACCTTATGTTAACGATTTGTTACTTTGCACACATGTATGAATTGATATTTATTGATGTCGCTCGAAAATTAGCACATTTTTTGGAAAATCGCCTATTTTCGACCAAAACCCAAACTGTAAAATAGGAAAGGTTTCATCGATTGGATTTATCCTAGTTCATACGATAGCTTTGTTTGTAAAGAATAACGTGTTGAGATTTGGAACCGATTGGAATAATAGTTTTGAGTTGTCGTGCCCGCCAATCGTAAAACACTGTTTCGAGAAAAACGCGTTTTAAGTTTGAGAGGCACATATCTTGCCATCACAATAAATAGGGTATATCTTCAAAAGTTGTTTAGATTTTCACTTTGAATTTTAATTGCATATACGACTTCAACTAGACACTGGTAATATAAGACCATAAATACCCTCAGTCTACAGAAGTTTTCGGCCCAGAGAAGACCTCCATCGTTTCCCGTCTATAGAATATTTTCTGTTTACTGAGGATCTCAAAGTTATTAGAAAAGTCAAAAATAAAGTTTTCAGGCCATATCAACCCCGAATTATGTGGCCTGTATAGTGTTTAATAATTATAATTGATAGATGGGTGGACGGACACACATGTCTCGATCGATTCAGGTATCGCAATCGGTATACTTAAAGGTGGACCTAGGACCAATATTTCGCAGCGTTACAAACTCTTTGGTCCACACAAAACTATACCTATGTCATTGTTTTGAAAATGTGGTTCCCAATTCCGAAGATTGATGCAGGGTCGAAGGAGTATCATTATCATTTTTAAAATTTAAATTCATTATTAAAAATCTTTTTTTAAAGGGGACATAAAAAGTTTTTGTCTTTTATAGAAAAATTTCAATCAAAACCAGTAAGGAAAGTAGTAAAGTCGGACGCGGCCGATTATATGATACCCTTCACCACTATGGGTATATTAAACAGGACTATTAGCATGAAATTGGATGAAATAAAATATGTGATATTTATCTAAATGTGAATCTACGTAGATCTATCCATAAAGTATGTAAATCGACTTCAAACAAATATAAATGGGTCATCCGTTGGGCTATGTCTGTACTTCTAGAAAACGCAACTACATAATTCTATGCTCAATTTTGTACGTTGTGCAAAATTTGATGTCAAACTGACTAACATGAGGAGTTTGATGCCCAATTTACTTGAAATCAGGCGAAAATATATATGGAAGCTCTATCCAAATATTAAGCGATTTCAAACAAACTTGTGACAGGATAGGTTATACTAATTTCAGAACGGTTTGTTCCTATTGGTTCTTGGTGCGCCAATTACTTAAAATCAATCTATAATAAAAGGGAGCTATATCTAAATCTGGACCGATTTTCACGAAACAACGCAGACATCACTCTAGTCTCAATTCAGTACGTTATGTCAAATTTCGTGCAAAACGAAAGATATATAGGGACTTTGGGTCAACATTTACATGAAATCGGACGAAACTATATTTGGGAGCTATATAGAAATCTGGACTGATTTTCTCGAAACTTGGCAGATATCACTCTAGGCTCAATTCAGTACGTTATGCAAAATTTCGTGCAAATCGAAGGATATATAGGGACTTTGGTGCACCATTTACATGAAATCGGACGAAACTATATATGGGAGCTATATGTAAATCTTGACCTATTTTCACGAAACTTGGCAGACATCATTCTAGACTCAATTCAGTACGTTATGCCAAATTTCGTGCAAATCGAAGGATATATAGGGACTTTGGTGCACCATTTACATGAAATCGGACGAAACTATATATGGGAGCTATATGTAAATCTTGACCTATTTTCACGAAACTTGGCAGACATCATTCTAGGCCTAAATTATTAGGCTGTACCAAATTTCGTGCAAATCAAAAGATATATAGGGACTTTGGGGCACCATTTACATGAAATCGGACGAAACTATATAAGGAAGATATATCTAAATCAGGACCGATTTTCATGAAACTTGGCAGACATCATTCTGGGCTCAATTAAGTAAGTTATGCCACATTTCGTGCAACTCAAAAGATATATAGGGACTTTGGGGCACCATTTATATGAAATAGGACGAAACTATATATGGGAGCTATATCTAAATCTGGACCGATTTTCTCGAAACTTGGCAGACATCATTCTCGGCTCATTTCAGTACGTTATGCCAAATTTCGTGCAAATCGAAAGATATATAGGGACTTTAGGGCACCATTTACATGAAATCGGACGAAACTATATATGGGAGCTATATCTAAATCTGGACCGATTTTCACGAAAATTGGCAGACATCACTCTAGGCTTAATTCAGTACGTTATGCCAAATTTCGTGCAAATCAAAAGATATATAGGGACTTTGGGGCACCATTTACATGAAATCGGACGAAACTATATATGGGAGCTATATCTAAATCTGGACCGATTTTCACGAAAATTGGCAGACATTATAGCCAGACATCATTATAGGCCTAAATGATTAGCCTGTACCAAATTTCGTGCAAATCGAAAGATATATAGGGACCGTCTACATTAAATCGGTTAAATATATATATATGGGTGCTATATCTAAATCAGAACCGATTTTTCCCAATTTCAATAGGGTTCGTCCTTGGGCCGAATAAGTGACCTATGCCAAATTTCATCCAATTCGGATCATAAATGCGACCTGTACTTTGTTTACAATTTAACATGGACAGACAGACAGACGGACGGACATGCATAAATCGACTTATTAAGTGATTCTATGCATATTCTCAAAAGGAACCATGGGTCTATCTCGATTATTTTTGCCTGTTACAAACATATGCACAAAGACATAATACCCTCTGCCACAGTGTGGTGAAGGGTATAAAAATGTGTTTTTATTATCCTTCAGAAATCCTTATTAATTTCATATTAAGATATGGAAGAAAATTGTATCCAATTGTTCTTCTTTCTATCACAGATCGCATAGCTTACTTCTCCCGTTTCGGAAAAGAGAAATGATGAAAATATAAAAATAACTAAATCATAAACCGAGGTATTACTTTAGCAAAAAAAAAAGCTTATATTATCTTTATCTTGCTGTCATTTGCTCCGCTTTTTTATTTAGCTTTCTCTTCGTTTTCCTTTTCAAGTTATATGACCAAAACACACATACACACACTGGCACCACCTAACTAGTGCCACATCAGGCAGCCAGCAAAACAAGCAACCATCCAGGAGAACACATTTGATATGCAAAGCAAACCAGCAACAAAAAAGATGCCACCATGAAGTAGTGGCAGTATGGCAAATAAAACACAAAACAGAACAACAACCATATCAACTGTAGAAACTGAAGAAACTTTACCCTAGCCATGCGACGAACAGCGTCACAAAAAAAGGAACAAATATTAAAGATACATATCTGCATATTAAACAGTAGCACTGGCCAGAGAGGTTGGTAATACTGCCGCCAACTTTGCTACGATGCTGCAGAAGTTGTAGTAGTGGTGGTGTTGGTAGCAATCGCGTAACTTTTAGTTGAGAAGAACACACAAAAACAAAAGGATGACTAGATTATAAACGAAAGAACAACAACACCACCACCACTTCTGTTAACTTACAAAGGTTGTTTCGGCAATCCTGTTCCTTAATCATCATGCTTATATGATACTAAGAACAAAACTATGAGATTTCAAAAGGGGTGTCTTTAAGACTGTGCTGTGCAAAGGTTACTGAAAAAGTAGGATCTTAGACATAATTATAAAAAAATGGACGAATAAAATTTCAGCTCTAGTTGGAATGTTCAGCTTTGTTGATAAGGATATTGTTTTATGTTCTATATATTTGTTTACCATATGGTAGTAATTGTATGTGTTTGCGTTGATGCAAAATATGAAAATAAATAGAAATAAAACCACAATTGTTTAGAATTTTTGACCAAACGTAGATTTGGTTGTTTTATTGAATTGTTCGTGAAACAATTAATATTACCTTTTTACAGTAGTGTAGGGCTGTATGCTGTTTGGTCGTGAACCAAAGAACGAGTGTTATTAAAAGCTAAGATGTCACAATGCGGCGCTTTGACATAGTTACTCGTTATATTTTGCTACTACCTTTTGTCTTTAGTACGAAATACTCAAAGACGTATATAAAGGTAGTGAACAAGATATAACGATGGGGGCACAATTTACATTAATTCAAAAGAAATTATTTCAAAATAATCATTGCCGCCCGCGTTGCTACATCTTGCTATGTTGCAAAATGAACATGTAGGTAATGTTTGGTAAATTCTTTTTCTTTTTTTCTCTTGTTTTTTTTATACTTTTTTCAAAAAACATATTATTTGCTCGACGAGCAGGATCGTGCAATGTCTCGTCAAGATCTGATCCGTTAACTTTTTTATAATCAAAAGACTCGCCGAGTCTTGCGGCTAGGCAATTGAAGATTGCCCATCACTTGATGATTAAATGCTACATGGAAACCAGGGCTAGAATAAGTTTTGTGGCTTTATTCATTGTTTTAAACCTCTGGGCCTAGTATCATGCTGACCGTTGCAGCTTCGTTGAACCGAGAATCGGCAAGTTGCAAGCCAGCATGATATTCTTTAAGCCGCCGGACATGGACTCCGAAAGAGCAACGATATGTCCCAAACCAATAGCTCTCGCTGAGAGCATTTGCGTAACATCGCAGGGACTTGAAGCCGAATGCAATGAGGAGTTAACGGACGGACGTTTAGAGGCTGATTTTGTTGGAACAACATTATGCACGCTCTTTTCGAACCCTGGTTCTTTCGGCAGTGTGCCGAAATAGGTGGCGACACCACCGGGTTTCCTGAAGGAACTTCAGGGACCGTCGACGACGTTCTTTCGACAGTGTGTCGAAAGAGGTGGCGACATCACCGTTTCTCCTGAAGGAACTTCAGGGACCGTCGGAGACGGACTTTAAATTATTTTTCTCCGATGGAGAAGCAGCTTCGTGGGACCCGAAGGGCGTAGACTCGTCGGCGATGGGGACACCTGTGAGGTTGTAGTCCCTTTCCTCATCGGACATGAGGACGTCGTCTTCAATATCGGGGGTACCGCAGCCATCGTACCTAAATTTTCCATCTTCTGTGAAAAT
>NW_026882952.1:0-44448 GCF_032173495.1 Musca vetustissima
CTAATTTGATTGTATTTTTAATTTTATTGAAATATCCAAAATCAAGATCCATTTTGATTAAATCATGTTCGTCTACATATCTGTCCATCTGTGTAATTCGCGATAGAGTTTGGAATATTTTAAGCAGAGCTTTGGAATTTTTGCCCATAAGTTGCTATTACTCCTAAGATGTTTGGTGTTCGGAAATTGGGATGTATCATTCCACGTTTTAATATGGCCCCCATATAACAGTTTTACGAAGTGACTGTAATTTAGCAATCCAGGATATTGGTGGGTAAATGAAAGGACTCAATTTTGAAAATATATGAACGCCAAAATTTTTTGTCTGCAGGCAGGTCAAGTTCGATGATATATGGGTCCACGTTTAGACATAGCTCCCATATAAGGGTACCCTCAAATTTTCAGTATTTTTGGGTTCTTGCGCATATTTTAACCGAATTGGTAAAATGGGTTCTTTTTGGATACCAAATTTCTCCATTAAAATTATAAATATTGGTCCACTTTTTCTGGTAGCCCCCATATAACGGTAACTCCCAATTTTCAGTTTTTGGGGGGTTTTGACCGGATTTTTTCACCGAATTGGCTGTAATTTAGTACTTTGTGTTCTTATTGGGTATCAAATCTCTCCACAAAAAATTATAAATATAGGTCCATTTTTTCATGTAAGAGTACCCCCAATTTTCAGTATTTTGGGGTTCTTGAGCCCGCTTTTCAACCGAATTCGCTGAAATTTGGTACTTTGAGTTCTTATTGCATAAGAAATCTCTCCACTAAAAATTATAAATATAGGTAAATTTTTTTGGGTAGCCCCCATATAAGGGTACCATCCAATATTCGGTATTTTGGGGTTCTTGAGCACGTTTTTCAACCGAAGTCGCTGTAATTTGGTATTTTGTAGTCGTATATGGTAATAAATCTCCCTACCAAAAATTATTAATATTCACCCCCTTTTAGGGGTAGTTCCCTTATAACGCCCTTTTTTATTTTAAAATAGTTAGCTGATTTTTTCCGTTTGTTGGGGTTATCCCATATAGCTGTATTCCACCATAGTAGGGAGGATATTCGGTAGACGAAATTTTCAGTTTATACCCCACATAGTATGGAATTCTAAAACGATTTAGTCGATTTAGCCATATGTTGTAATCATTTTTCTATCGGAGGATATCGACATAGAAAGTAGAAAGTGAGTTTTGAGAATTAACTATATCGACCCGCATTTAATATTTAGTGCTATGCACGGTATTGGGATTCAAAACTAAAATATTAGCTTGGAACTTGAGCTATATCAGCTCTTAATTATATAATGAAAACACCAAGTATTCGCCAATTCCTACACAATGTTTGTCAGTATTGGTCCCGCTTTAGTATGCCTCATATATAATATTGCCCTCTAAATTGGAGTATTTTCAGGATTTTATACACAGGCTTCACCGTACCATGCGTTAATAATATATGTCAAAATTTTAGGGTTTTGAGATTTTAGGAAAACCCCATTGAAATTGCTGAATTTTCTACTTGGTTTACAACAATCGTTTGGAAGAATTGTCGTTATATGTATGTTCCCTATGTTTTCATTGCAAAAATTTGTCAGTATTTCTATGGTCGAGGGTATGCAAAGTTCGGCCCTGCCAAACCTAACGCTTTTTTACTTGTTTAAAGTAGAACATATCCGAAAGTGGTGGATATGGACCAATATCCACCACCCACAAGAGAGTAAAAAAAATTTAAAAATTGTCAATCTATTATTAAGCTAATGGGATATCTGATATCTTGACTCAGATGGAATATCAGATTTGACTCAAATGCACATCGGAATATATTTTTTCCAAAACTAGATCGAGTTCAAAAAATAGGCTGTAATGGTATATTCCTTCTGATATTTAACCCGTAAAGGGCGAATATTTTGAGAATGACTAAATTATAGCAAGGAATCTTTTAATTTTTCTTTAATTTTGACCCCAATCCCAACTATATTGTCCGAATATTTTTGAAAAATTGCAAAACATGACAAGGAATATTTTCTTATTTTTTTTTTTAAATTCAGATCCTGAATCCAACAAAATTGGCCTAAGCCATCTCATAGAACCTGACTCCACAACAAGTATTTCAGATATTAATCTAATGGCAAATATTTTGTTGCTAGCAAATTGAAATAGTATTTGTAATTAATTATTTTGTTTGTAAATTACATTTTTGCTTTTATTTACAAATTAGAAAAAATAGCAATAATTATTAAAAAAACACAAATTTTATAAAGTACACGAATAATTAAGCAGATAACAATTCAGCACATATTATGTTATTAAACATTATTTTTTTATCACATTTTTCATTAAAAAATATTTATTTTATTTTATATCAATTATTAAAAATATTTTTTAAAGTTTATGGTAATGTATTTTTTATTTTATTATTATTTTTTAATAATGTATTGACTTGTTTTTAAATTATATTTTTTAACATATATTTTTATTAAATACAATATTTATTAATTTTTTTCATTAATTTCTTTTTATATTCCAATTTTATATTTTGTAAAAAAAATATTTTTTAATTTTTTCATTAATTTCTTTAAAATTTTTTTATTCATAAAAATTCGATTTTTAATTTTTTTTAATATTATGTTAAATTAATTGCTATTCTTACTCTTTTTTACAAAAAAAAAAAAATATTCGTCTATTTTTATTAAATAATCAAATTTTAAACATATATATATATTTTATAATTTTCATTGAATTTGTTTTAATTTTTTTTTTTTTCAAAATAGAAAATGTATACAAGTCTTTAATTTTTATTTCGATATAAGTCTTTAATGTTTGTTCAGAATTTTAGTTTTTAAGAGTCTGTCAAATAGGAGAATTTAATAAAATTTTTATAATTTGTATTTTATTTATTTTTATTAATACTTATTGCAATTATTTATTTAACATTAAATTAATTCAACATTTTTAAAAATAATTGTAAGCTACTTTCGAATTTATTTTTTTTTATTTAAGGTCAATTCGTTCAATTTTTTTTTAAATATATTTTTTTATATAATTTTTTTGAATTGTGTTTTTTTAATATGTTACAGAATTTTATATTTTATTTTTTAATTATGAAATGTTTTATAATTTTATTAGATTATTATTATTTTTTTTTATATAATCCATTAATTGTTAAATATTTTTTAAATTTATTTTATTAAAAAGAAATTATTTTTTTTTAATTTAATTTTATTTCTTTAAATTTTTATACGATTTTATTATTATTGTATATATGTGTGTTTTTGAGGATTAAAAAAAATCCCCATTTATTATTAATATTTTTTTAATTTTTATACGATTTTATTATTATTGTTTATATGTGTGTGTTTTGAGGATTGGAAAAAAAATCCCCATTTATTATTAATAAATTATTGATTTATTTCATTGGTATCTTTATTCTTATTATTATTTTTTTTTTTTAATTTCACATAAATTCTACATAACCGCCATTTAAAAACAAATATTTTGTTTTATTTAATTTTTTAAATTTTTTCAAATATTTTTTGTGTTGTTTTTATTTTTTTTTCCAAAATAAATTTCAATCACTTTTCAAAAAATTTGTTTTCATTCCGTTTACGAAACCATAATTGACTCGACGTTATCCGGCGTTCGACTAAAACCGTGTTCAGGATGTCAATGGCTTTTATAGTCGGCCACTTGACAACGAAGATGAAATTGGATATTGGGTTAGTTGTTGTTGTTGCTGTTCTTGTTTTTGAGGTGTTTGTTTTTCTTCTCAGTCGAATGACTGAGAGTTGTGTTGTGATTTGTTCTGTTTCCTTTTGGAGAGGCTCTCGCAAATGGTGTGCTCGTCGGTGAAGTGGTGAATTTTTGTTTTTTTTTTGAGGTAACAAATATTACCGAAAATCTAACGAAGATGTTGTCGGCATTTTTATTATG
Source organism: Musca vetustissima (assembly GCF_032173495.1). Classification (NCBI taxonomy): domain Eukaryota; kingdom Metazoa; phylum Arthropoda; class Insecta; order Diptera; family Muscidae; genus Musca; species Musca vetustissima. Next base: position 3,927 of record NW_026882952.1, read on the forward strand.
TTTATGGTCCGTTAGCTGCTCTTGAATGTTTGGCTAAATAACAATGTTTACTTTTTGTTGTTTCTTCTACTCCTTTGTAGTGGTTGTTTACGCATAAAGAGAATTTCGTTTTTTTTGTTTTCTGTTTTGATTTTGACATTCTTAACAAGAAAACATAGAAGTCAAAGACATTTGTTGCTGCCAGTTTTTAAATGAGATGTTGGCCAACATGATTGGCCGTAAGAGAGTGTGTGTGAGTGTATGGCCACGCATACATAACCACTCATATTTCATTGCTTTATAGGTGATTTTTTATTGTGTGTTTTTTTTTATTGTAAGACCATAGAGTGTTTATGTTTAAAGTAATCGTGTGTGTGTGTGTATGTGTGTGCTTTATTTATTTCTTCAGTAAATAAACAGCTGATTATGTTGATGTAGACAGGGTTTATTGCTTCTCCAGGAAGATAATATTGCATTGCCAAGCACTCATACGCTTCAAATAACCCCCGGATATTATTTTCTATTATGATGCTAATGTTGTCATGACTAGCAACATGATGTAACATGGTATGAGAGAGTGTGTTGGGCTGAATGAAATATATTTGATATTCCAATATCATATTTGAAATATGATTTAGTTGAAATTTTAAATTTATTTCTCATGAATTCTAAAGAAGTGCCTAAGGGGACCAGCAAATAAATAATTTTTAAAAAATCCACGCCTCTTTGGGGCCCTTGAAAAAAATGGGCCTCTTGAAAAAATTGGACCCCTTGAAAAAAATCATTTTTAATAAATCCACGCTTCTTTGGGCCCATTGAAAAAAATTGGGCCCCTTGAAAAAAAAAATCCTTTTTAATAAATCCACGCCTCTTTGGGCCCCTTGAAAAAAATTGGGCCACTTAAAAAAATTGGGCCACTTAAAAAAATTGAAATTGAACCCCTTTGAAAATATTTTTATAAATCCACGCCTTTTTCGAACCCTTCGAAAATATGTTTTTTTTTTCATCAATCCAGGATTCTTTGGACACCTTCGAAAATATTTTTTCATCAATCCACGTTTCTTTGAACGCCTTTGAAAATATTTTTTTATAAATCCACGCCTTTTTGGACACCTTCGAAAATACGTTTTTTTTCATCAATCCACGTTTCTTTAGACACCTTCGAAAATATTTTTTCATCAATCCACGATTCTTTGGACACATTCGAAAATATTTTTTAATAAATCCACGCCTTTTTGGATCTCTTTATAAACATTTTTTTTTATAAATCCACATCTCTTTCGACTCCTCCGAAATTTATTTTTTAATAAATCCACACCTCAAAGACCTCTATAAAATATTAATACCCTACACAACTATGTTGTCAAGGTGGTATAGATTTGTGCAGACCCAAGAGTTTGTAACGCCGCGAAATTTTGGTCCTAGACCTGCCTTTAAGTATACCGATCTTCATATCTCGAGTAGCTGAGTGGTTCTAGGCACGAGTGTCCGTCCGTCCGTCCATTATAATTTGTAAACACGATACAGGCCACATTTATGTACCAATCTTCATAAAATATTGCATGTAGGATAGGTTCGGCCCAATGAAGACCCCTATGGTTTTTGGTAAAGATCGATTAATATTTAGGGGATGAAATGTACCAAAAACTTTATTTTTGTCGGATTTTCTGGTCTCTCCAGAGCAGTGTTGCAAATTTAGCACTTTTCAAACTCCTTTAGCACCGAAGAAAGTGATCTAGCACCTAACACATTTTTTAGCATTTTTATTTTGTTCTGGTATTTGTTAAAATTTTGGGTATTATTTCGATTTTACATAGACGAATTGAAATGTCCCTATGATTCACGCCATGAGTTTGTATTTCCAATGTTAAAAAATTGTCAGTACATGTATAAACAAGTAAAATGTCTTAAAGTTCGGTCGGTCAGAACCTTTTATACCTTGCACAATGTGGAGTGTATTAAAATTTTCTCAAAAAATGATCGGGTACTTCATATGGTTACTATAGCATCGCCTGCTAGATTGATTTTTGGTAAAATGAAAAAAAAAACAGTAAGGAAAGCTGTAAAGTCGGACGCGGCCGACTATATGATCCCCTTCACCACTTTAGGTATATTCAACAGATGGAATCCTCACAGTCGTCGCATTTTTGAAGGACCATTAACATGAAATTAAACATGCCATTCTGCATCCAATACTAAATTTTCCATTTGATTAGATATAGTAGCTATATCTAAATCTGAACCGATTTTCAGGAAACTTAACACACATTATTCCTGACTTTATACCAAACTTCGTGCAAATCGAACGATATATAGGGACTTTGGTACACCATTTACATTAAATCGGACGAAATTATATATGGGAGCTATATCTAAATCTGAACCTATTTTCGGCAAACTTAACACACATCATTCTAGACCTAATTCAGTACGCTGTGCAAAATGTCGTGAAAATCGAAAGATTTATAGGGACTTCGGTGCACCATTTACATTAAATCGGACGAAAATATATATGGGAGCTATATCGAAATCTAACCTGATTTTCACGCAATTTAACACACATCGTTCTAAATTTAATTCAGTACTTTATGCCAAATTTCGTGCAAATCGAAGGATATATAGGGACTTTGGTCCACCATTTACATAAAATCGGACGAAAATATATATGGGAGCTATATCTAAATATGAACCGATTTTCACGAAATTTAACACACATCGTCTAGACTTAATTCAGTACGCTATGCAAAATTTAGTGACAATCGAAAGGTATATAGGGACTTCAGTACACCATTTACCTTAAATCGGACGAAAATATATATGGGAGCTATATCTAAATCTGAACCGATTTTCGGGAAACTTAACACACATCATTCTAGACCTAATTCATTACGCTGTGCAAAATTTCGTGCAAATCGAAAGATATATAGGGACTTCGGTGCACCATGTTCATTAAATCTAAATCTGAACCGATTTTCGGGAAACTTAACACACATCATTCTAGACCTAATTCAGTACGCTGTGCAAAATTTCGTGCAAATCGAAAGATATACAGGGACTTCGGTGCACCATTTATATTAAATCGGACGAAAATATATATGGGAGCTATATCCTTGGGCCAAAGAAGCGACCTATGCCAAATGTCATCCAAACGGAAATGTATAAATCGACTTAGATTCTATGCATATTCTCAAAAGGAACCATGTGTCTATCTCGTTTCTTTTTACCTGTTACAAACATATGCACAAAGATATAATACCCTGTACCAAAATGTGGTGTCCAAAATTTAGACACTTCTAAGTACCGAAAATGGGTCTCGTCCCATTTTATAATGGGGTTATGTCAAAAGATGGTCCAACATCGAAAAATTGCAAAAATAATATTTTTAAATTACAGCCACTTCGGCGGGAAAATTTTCTAAATCCTAAAAGGACGCAAATAGGATGGAACCTTTATATGGGGGAAATGTCCAAAACTTAGACCTTTGTAGAAAATTGTCCGCATACATATATCCTACCAAACAAGAACCCAGAGAATACATGTTAAACCTTCAAAATAACGAAGATAGAGCAGTACTTTAATATGAGGCCTATGAGCAAACCTTCACCTTGACAATTTACGGCGTATATGTCATTCTCCAAAATCCGAACAAATTCGGAAAATTTGTTACACTATTAAAATCAAATGTTTCAAATTATAGTTAATTTGATGGAAAGACGTACCCGAGGACTCAAAATTCCGTTATCTAGGGTCTACCCCGAAACATGGACCCACATTGATACTTTTTGGTATATTTTTTGGATTCCAGTTATGGTCAAGGACTACGCCTATAATTTTTGGTGATGATCAGATAAAAAATCTAATTTTTTGTGTTTTTTTAGGGTCAACCTATAAGCCACAATTATGAGTCGGACATCACAAAACAACCCAGGGTGGACAAGAGCTGTATTGAATATTACAAATATTCGGAAAATATGCCTGTGTAAGGAAGATTTGTTGTTGACCTCTAATCGAGCAAGAGGGTTCAAATATCAGGAAATATTGCCCAGACTCGGAATAAACATCCACTGAAAGTTAGAGTTCCGTGGTAGTTGTGTAGGTATCGTAAAATCGGCCCAGTCTGACTATACTGCTCTGCTCACTGGTTTTTTAATAATATTCTTTTTAATAAATCCACGCCTCAATACACCCCTAAAAATATTTTTTAAGAAATCCACTCCTCCATAGACCCCTAAAAATATTTTTTTAAATATCCACGTCTATATTTTTTAACAAATCCACCCCTTAATAGACCCCTAAAAAATATTTTTGACTAAATCCACGCCTCAATATTTGTTAACATTTTTTTAATAGATCTACATCTTGAATTTCTTGAAAAATATTTAAAAAAATGAGATTTTTAAAAAGAGTATATACTTACCTTGTAAAGTTTAGATAACATTCCAAAATATTTACTGGGTTATTTTTTTTCTGTTGAGAGGTTATTCAGAGCCAAAATAACTATGTGTATTTGTCTATACATACAAACAACGTGTGTATGTATTGTATGAACAGTGTCCTGTGCCACCTGATTATGCAGCACAAATCCTTCACGTATTTATGTCACCATCAATACGAATATCAATGAATGTTGCCATGTCATCGAACATTATTACCACTTCACTTCACAAACACATGCACACACAAATATTGTTATTCTATCTGACCGCACAACAACTCCTGCTATTGTTGTTGTTGGAAAAAGGAAGAGTTTTTAGCAAAGCAAATTTTGTTTCGGTTTTTCTTGTTTTTTGTTTTTTTTGTTTTGATAATCTCTCTAAACAAGTTCCTTCAACTTGTATTCGTAGAAATAATATATCCTAATAGTGAATTTGATTTGAAACGAATGTCCAAAGTAAAACACCGAAGGTTATCATCTATCCTCAAGGTCTGATATTTCAATGTCACTGTAGACAAGTTTCAAAATGAAAAAACATAGTTTCAAATGCTATTTTGTTTTATTGCCATTAATTTTTATAGCCGCCTGCTATTCGATCCAATCCCAAGGGAGTGGGGGCGGGAGTCAATAAACTTCAAATTGCGTCTAATGGCAGCGGGGGGAGACGACGAAACAAATCAATTTGCCATTAAAGATATTGGAGTACTTATATGTATGTGTGTGTGTGAGAGTGCATTAATGTGTTTCCGTGTTGGAGGAGTACCTTGACTTTCAGTCCATTAATTTAATTTGGGTGAAGAAACCCAAACTAGTTATTTGAAAGCTATAATTATGTTGACAAATATTTGATACCGCAGGGATTGAGAATCAATCCTCGATGGAAAATCAAATTAGAAAGCTCAAATATATACAGTGAGTGTAAAAAGTATTTTGCCTCAATAAAAATTTGAAAAAATTCCAATATATACGCCTGAAGCCAGCAAACTAAAGATGTAAAATGACTTATGTATGATGGAGTACATTTGTGGACATATTTAGATCGTATTTCTGCAAGAATCACAGCGAAAGACCTATTGGTCTCGAAGATATCGGCCGAAATATATAATAACCCAAAAATGTTTATCACAAAAAAGTATTTTGCTTTTTATTATTATTTTAGAAAAAAATTGTTACATTGAACACGTAAAATACTTTTTTGTGATAAACATTTTTGGATTGTTATATATTTCGGCCGATATCTTCGAGACCAATAGGTCTTTCGCTGTGATTCTTGCAGAAATACGATCTAAATATGTCCACAAACGTACTCCATTATACATAATTCATTTTAGATCTTTAGTTTGCTGGCTTTAGGCGTATAAATTGGAATTTTTTAAAATTTTTATTGAGGCAAAATACTTATTACACTCACTGTATGTATAAGCCACCACAATACAAGACATGTATTTAAAAAATTAAAAGAAGACAATGTTCCAATACGATGGAAAGATCAAGTCGAAGACAAAATTGCCGAAAATGGTCTTTCAAAATTGGAAAAACTGCGCAAAAGACCGACGAAAGTTCTGTCACCAGCCAACTAAGTAGGTAAGCAATGTTCCAATATGAGGCGTGGATTTATTTAATTAAAATGCATGATTCCAATAACAGCTGTGACTTTTTGATACCAATAGTTTCCAAAGGTTTCAGAAGGGTCCTGGATTAAAAAAAATGTTTCAAGAGATCGCCAAGAGGCGTGGATTTATTAAAAAATTTTTAAAAAATCCCATAAGAGGTGTGGATGTTTAGTAATTATTATTCAATAGTCTTATAAAGGCACAGATTTCTAACAACTATTTTCAACAGTCTCATAAACGGATTTTTATACCCTACACAACTATGTTGTCAGGGTATTATAGCTTTGTGCAGACCCAAGAGTTTTTAACGCCGCGAAATATTGGTCCTAGACCCACCTTTAAATATACTGATCGTCAGATGTAAACACGATACAGGTCACAGTTATGGACCAATCTTCACGAAATTTTGCATGTAGGAAAAGTTCGGCCAATGAAGACCTCTATTGTTTTTGGTAAAGATTTTTAAATCAGTGAGCGGAGCAGTATAATCGGACGGGACCGATCATATGATACCCTACATAACTTCCACGAAAATCTAACTTTGTGTGGTTCTATGTTCTGAGCTTGACCGACTAGATGTCAAGAAATATTACTAATGTTCAGTACAGTCCTTCTAATTACTTGTCCAGATTCCCTTCAACGTGGGTAGTGTTGTGATGTTCAGCTTTCAATTGTGGCCTATAGATCGAGTCGAAAAAAAAACACAGTATATACGACAATATAATTGATATCAATTTAAAGGCCAACCAATCTACTTGGATATATTATCAACTTCTCGGGTCTATGCTCTTCAGGGATAAATATATACGCCATAGAATAAAAATTTTGTAATTTTTCATACAAAATTCAGGGTCCATTTGACCCGTTAAATAATGACCGATCTTTATCAAAACAGGCATGCTTATTCTTTGGCCCGACCCCCTTCTTCATGTAAAAATTCGCTATGTTAGGGTCATAATTGCGGCCTCTGGAGCGAACAGAATAACGGTCAAAAATTAAGTATTTGGTCCATTTCATCCCCTAAATATTAACACATATTTACCAAAAACAATAGGGGTCTTCATTGGCCAGAACCGGCCCTACATGCAAAATTTCATAACTGTGTCATGTCTAGATCGACTCAACTAGTCGATATATAGCGATCGGTATACTTAAAGGTGGGTCTAGGACCAATATTTCGCGGCGTTACAAACTCTTGGGGCTGCACAAAGCTATAGTACCCTGACAACATAGTTGTGTAGGGTATACAAATCTTCTCCTCTGTTGTGGCCTTGAAAAATATATTTAAAACCAGTAAGGAAAGTAGTAACGTCGTACGAAGCCGACTATATGATACCCTTCACCACGTTGGGTGTATTAGACAGATGAATCCTAAAAGATCCAGATGAATCCTAAATGGATCCATAAACATGTCATTCTTCAACCGATCCATAAACATGTCATTCTGCAAATTTTTCATTTGGTCAGATATAGATGCTATATCTAATTCTGAACCGGTTTTCGCGAAACTTAGCACACATCATTCTAGACTTAATTCAGTACGATATGCCAAATTTCGTGCAAATCGAAAGATATATAGGGACTTTGGTGCACTATTTACCTAAAATCGGACGAAAATATATATGGGAGCTATATCTAAATCTGAACCGATTTTCACGAAAATTAGCACACATCATTCTAGACTTAATTCAGTATGATATGCTAAAATTCGTGCAAATCGAATGATTTTCAAGGACTTTGGTGCACCTATTACCTAAAATCGGTCGAAACTATATATGAGAGCTATATCTAAATCTGAACCGATTTTTACGAAACTAAGCACACGTTACTCTAGACCTATTTTATTACGCTGTGCTAAATTTCATGTTTATCGAAAGATGTATAGGGACTTTGGTACACCATTTACATTAAATCGGACGAAACTATATATGGGAGCTATATCTAAATCTGAACCGATTTCCACGAAACTCAGCACATATCATTCTAGACTTAATTCAGTACGCTATGCCAAATTTCGTGAAAATCGAAAGATATATAAGGAATTCGGTACACCATTTACTTTAAATCGGACGAAAATATATAGGCAGCTATATGTAAATCTCAACCGATTTTTCCCAATTTCAATAGGGTTCCTTGGGCCAAATAAGTGAGCTGTGCCAAATTTCATCCAAATCGGATCATAAATACGAGCTGAACTTTGTTTATAATTCAACATCTACAGACGGACGGACGGACGAACGGACATGCATAAATCGACTTAGAAAGTGATTCTATGCATATTCTCAAAAGGAACCGTGTGTCTATCTCCTTTCTTTTCGCCTGTTACAAACATATGCACAAAGACAGAATACCCTGACCACAGTGTGGTGAAGGGTATAATAATGTTTTTGGTCCATTTCATCCCCTAAATATTAACCAATCTTTACCAAAAACAATAGGGGCCTTCATTGGCCAGAACCCATCCTACATGCAAAATTTCGTGAAGATTTGTTCATAACTGTGGCCTGTATCGTGTTTACAAATTATAATGGACAGACGGACGGACGGACACACATGTCTAGATCGACTCAGCTAGTCGAGATATGACGATCGGTATACTTAAAGGTGGGTCTAGGACCAATATTTCGCGGCGTTACAAACTCTTGGGCTGCGCAAAACTGTAATATCCCGACAGCATAGTTGTGTAGGGTATACAAATATTTTCCTCTGTTATAACCTTGAAAAATATATTTTAAAAAAATCAACCCTGTTTTTTTGGAGTCTTGTGCGATAAATATTTTTTAATCCACGCCTGCAAGGATCATGCACCAGCTGATTAGTACAATTTGGCAAGAAGAATGCATGCCCAATGATTGGAACCTCAGCGTCCTGTGTCCCGTGCACAAAAAAGGAGACAAGACGATATGTGCCAACTATAGAGGTATAAGTCTCCTTCCCATCGCATATAAAGTGCGACTGAAGCCTATGGACAACGACATTATTGGACTATACCAATGCGGCTTCAGACCTGGTAAATCCACCATCGACAATATTTTCACTCTGCGCCAAATCCTGGAAAAAAAACCTGGGAAAAACACATCGACACATTCCACCTATTCGTCGACTCTAAAGCTGCATTCGACAGTCCTATCCGTTCAGAGGTGTATAAAGCCATGTCGGCGTTTGGCATTCATGGCTAAATTAATACGGCTATGCAGGATAACTTTAACTGGCACAAGATCAGCAGTTAAAGTCGGAAAGGACCTCTCGGAGCCCTATTAATACCGAACGAGGATTCCGACAAGGTGACAGTTTGGTAGTGTGACCTTTTTAACATCCTGCTGGAATAGGTCATACAAGAGACAAACGTGAACAGGAATGGCATTCTGTACACCAAACTACACATGTTACTCGCCTACGCCGATGACATCGACATAATGGGTCGAACACTGATAGCGGTAACAGCCACCTTTGAACAAATTGAGAAGGAGTCTGCCAAAGTGGATCTGGCAGTAAACGGCGAGAAGACCAAGTTGATGGTATCAACGCGCAAGACGTCCAGTAGACTTGGACCAACTGTGGAACTTTCAGAACTACAGCTTCGAGGTAGTCAAAGATTTTATATACCTTGGTACCGCTATAAATAAAACGAATGACATCAGTTTTGAAATTCGGAGAAGGATAGTGATGGCCAACCGATGCTGCTATGGTCTGAGTAAACAACTCAAAAGCAAGGCCACCTCCCGCTAGACCAAACTCACACTCTACAAGACGCTGATACTACACGTGCTGTTATATGGATCTGAAGCATGGGTACTTACACAAGCAGATGAGGCATGGAGTGTTTGAGAGAAAAATTCTCCGAAAGATCTATGGGCCGATCTGCGTTGACGGTGAATATCGACGTCGAATGAGCCATGAGTTGTACACGCTGTTCTCGGACATCGACATTGTTAGATGTATTGAGCTGCAGCGACTACGTTGGCTAGGTCATGTTGTGAGGATGAATGAAGATGCCCCAGCCCAGAAGGCATATAAAAGCGAACCAGCTGATGGTTCACGCAGAAGGGGAAGGCCACGAATACGATGGAAAGATCAAGTCGAAGACAACAATGCGGAAAATAGTCTTTCAAATTGGAAAAACTGCGCAAAAAACCGACGCGCCTGGAAATATTTTCTAAGCTCGGCTTATGGAACGAAAGTTCTGTCATAAGTCAGCTGAGTAAGTAGTAAGTAATCCACGCCTCTGCTTGGCCTTTATTTATTAATTTTTTAAAAAATTCACGCCTACCAAGGGGCTCTTACATTTTTTTGAAGATGCCTTTTTTTGAATCAACGTCTTTGCTTCGTGCTTTGAAAAATATTTTTTAACCCATTTTCTTATTTTTTAATTCAATACTCAAATATTTTTTTTAGTTTTAAATTATAAAAAATATTTAAAAAAATATTTTATTTTCACTTACCCTTAAGATGCGAAAAGGACTATCCCTCAGTAGACAAACCTCATCCATGACTGAGGTGTGTTCATTGGGCGTTGATGAGTCCAATGGTGTTTCTACGTCTTCCAATTCTGTGTTTCGGGACTTTGGGCGAGTTCTTTCAATTAGCATGGACAGCAACCAAAACTATGAGAATTTAAAACAATAAAAATTTATATTATTTTCCTTGTCTCCTTCTCTCTGCCCTCACTTACCTTATTCCTTTGCCGTCTCGCCTTTAGAACATTTTTCATCAAATGCGGTTGGGATTCAACCATTTCCGGTGCAATTGCTCCATTACCATTGTACAAATGATTCAACAAAGTTGGCATTTTCAGTGGGGTATACTCCTTAAACGACATGGACGCGACTTTCGGGGAGAGGGTGGCAAATCAAGTGATAAATCTGTAAAGAGAAAAACAAAGGATGCAAGAAAAAAATTAACACAAAATAAAATTTGGTTACATTCTGTATAAACATAATGATGAGGGGAAGTTATTGTACTCAGTTGTGTGTGTGTGAAGAGGGGGTGGTATTGGGTACACAATGATAATTTCATTTTAATCAGCCAGCATTAAATACCAATTAATTTGAATTAACTTTGTCAACACTTATTGACTGCCTCTTTTTTTTTTTTTTGGTTGGCCGTGTTATCTTCACATTTTCTGGTTCGGCTGACTGACTGCGTCCACACAGCCAGCCAATGTAAATAGAATAGCCTCCGATAACCCTGTGCCAACAGAATTCCACTTGGTTAGTCATAGCCCAAACAATAACCATAGCCTCCTCTTAATGGCAATGTGTCGAAGCGTATCATAAATATGTACGACTGTGGCAAACACATACGCACGCACACATACATATGCATAATATATATATATTATCAATTACAAATTGATGGTGAAGAGAGAGGGTAGGCTGGATATAAGATAAGACACCCTACATTTGGACATTGAAGGATTGATGGGGTTTTGATGACAAAAATCGGATGGAGAATATTTAGGATGGATATTAAAAAATATTCTTTAAAACATCCACGCCTTGATTGGTAGGTCCTTAAAAATATTCTTTAAAACATCCACGCCTTGATTGGTAGGTCCTTAAAAATATTCTTTAAAACATCCACGCCTTGATTGGTAGGTCCTTAAAAATATTCTTTAAAACATCCACGCCTTGATTGGTAGGTCCTTAAAAATATTCTTTAAAACATCCACGCCTTGATTGGTAGGTCCTTAAAAATATTCTTTAAAACATCCACGCCTTGATTGGTAGGTCCTTAAAAATATTCTTTAAAACATCCACGCCTTGATTGGTAGGTCCTTAAAAATATTCTTTAAAACATCCACGCCTTGATTGGTAGGTCCTTAAAAATATTCTTTAAAACATCCACGCCTTGATTGGTAGGTCCTTAAAAATATTCTTTAAAACATCCACGCCTTGATTGGTAGGTCCTTAAAAATATTCTTTAAAACATCCACGCCTTGATTGGTAGGTCCTTAAAAATATTCTTTAAAACATCCACGCCTTGATTGGTAGGTCCTTAAAAATATTCTTTAAAACATCCACGCCTTGATTGGTAGGTCCTTAAAAATATTCTTTAAAACATCCACGCCTTGATTGGTAGGTCCTTAAAAATATTCTTTAAAACATCCACGCCTTGATTGGTAGGTCCTTAAAAATATTCTTTAAAGAATCCACGCCTTGATTGGTGGGTCCTTTGAAAAATATTCTTTAAAAAATCCACGCATCTTTTGGTCCTTTGAAAAATATTCTTTAAAAAATCCACGCATCTTTTGGTCCTTTGAAAAATATTCTTTAAAAAATCCACGCATCTTTTGGTCCTTTGAAAAATATTCTTTAAAAAATCCACGCATCTTTTGGTCCTTTGAAAAATATTCTTTAAAAAATCCACGCATCTTTTGGTCCTTTGAAAAATATTCTTTAAAAAATCCACGCATCTTTTGGTCCTTTGAAAAATATTCTTTAAAAAATCCACGCATCTTTTGGTCCTTTGAAAAATATTCTTTAAAAAATCCACGCCTTGATTGGTGGATCCTTTGAAAAATATTCTTTAAAAAATCCACGCCTTGATTGGTGGGTCCTTTGAAAAATATTCTTTAAAAAATCCACGCCTTGATTGGTGGATCCTTTGAAAAATATTCTTTAAAAAATCCACGCCTTGATTGGTGGATCCTTTGAAAAATATTCTTTAAAAAATCCACGCCTTGATTGGTGGATCCTTTGAAAAATATTCTTTAAAAAATCCACGCCTTGATTGGTGGGTCCTTTGAAAAATATTCTTTAAAAAATCCACGCCTTGATTGGTGGATCCTTTGAAAAATATTCTTTAAAAAATCCACGCCTTGATTGGTGGGTCCTTTGAAAAATATTCTTTAAAAAATCCACGCCTTGATTGGTGGATCCTTTGAAAAATATTCTTTAAAAAATCCACGCCTTGATTGGTGGGTCCTTTGAAAAATATTCTTTAAAAAATCCACGCCTTGATTGGTGGATCCTTTGAAAAATATTCTTTAAAAAATCCACGCCTTGATTTGTGGGTCCTTTGAAAAATATTCTTTAAAAAATCCACGCCTTGATTGGTGGATCCTTTGAAAAATATTCTTTAAAAAATCCACGCCTTGATTGGTGGATCCTTTGAAAAATATTCTTTAATAAATCCACGCCTTGATTGGTGGGTCCTTTGAAAAATATTCTTTAATAAATCCACGCCTTGATTGGTGGGTCCTTTGAAAAATATTCTTTAATAAATCCACGCCTTGATTGGTGGGTCCTTTGAAAAATATTCTTTAATAAATCCACGCCTTGATTGGTGGGTCCTTTGAAAAATATTCTTTAAAAAATCCACGCCTTGATTTGTGGGTCCTTTGAAAAATATTCTTTAAAAAATCCACGCCTTGATTGGTGGATCCTTTGAAAAATATTCTTTAAAAAATCCACGCCTTGATTGGTGGGTCCTTTGAAAAATATTCTTTAAAAAACCCACGCCTTATGTACATTCCAACCATAATGTCCAACTTATTATTTGTATGCTCCCTTTTGATTGCTAACACATTACAAGAGTCCATTGTCCCGTCCACATAAAACAGAAATAAAAACAATAATAATTTTTGTTGTTGTCGTTTTGAATTTAACACCTTCACTTGATCGGTAATTACTTTTATGAGTTAATTATACTCTTCAATACTATCTTCACATATATAGTTTCATTTTGTCATTTACATTTTTATAGCTTAAATAAAAGTTTGAGTTTTTATGACAATTTTTTTATTTAATTATTAAGCCATACAGCCAATCAACCGAACCGAAATGAAGTGAATCAACCACCCACTCAATGCAAACCGCCGACAACTACTACCGCAATCTTTAATTTTATTTTTATGGACTATGGAATAGGAGAGCCGGGGGCACACCAAACCCACACATCCTCCACGTCACTCATTACTCCCGAGGGACTCTTCAAATGACCCCACGAAATTTCAACTAGTTATTATTCTTTCTTTTTTTGTTTCGGATGCACTCAGAAGGGAATAGCTGGTACCTGCCTTGTTTTTTTTCCTTTGTTTTTTGATGGATTTGTCTGGTGGTCTTGAAATTTGCATATTTTGGGCTACAAAAAAGGCTGTTAACAGTTTTTAGTGTGTGTTAGAAAAAAATGATAACACTATGGATTTTTTGTTGTTTATTTTTTATATTTTAATCAAAACCAGTAAGAAAAGTAGTAAAGTCAGACGGGCCGACTATATGATACCCTTCACCACTTTGGGTATATTCAACAGATGAATCTTTACAGACATTTTTTTAAAGGACCAAAAAGAAAAAAATTGGATCCATAAACATGATATTCTGCAACCGATACTAAATTTTTCATTTGGTCAGATATAAAAGCTATATCTAAATCTGAACCGATTTTCAGGAAACTTAACACACATCATTCTACACCTAATTCATTACCCTGTGCCAAATTTCATGCAAATCGAAAGATAAATAGGGACTTGGGTGCACCATTTGTCATAAATCGGACGAAAATATATATGGGAGCTATATCTAAATCTGAACCGATTTTCACGAAACTTATCACACATCATTCTAGTCTTAATTCAGCACGCTTTGCCAAATTTCGCGCAAATCGAAAGATATATAGCGACTTTGGTGGACCATTTACATTAAATCGGATGAAAATATATTTTGGAAGCTATATCGAAATCTGAACCGATTTTCAGGAAACTTAATACAAATCATTCTAGACCCAATTCATTACGCTGCGCCAAATTTTGTGCAAATCGAAAGATATATAAATCGGACGAACATATATATGGGAGCTATATCTAAATCTGAACCGATTTTGAGGAAACTTGACACACATCATTCAAGACTTAATTCATTACTCTGTGCCAAATTTCGTGCAAATCGAGGTATATATAGAGACCTTGGTGCACCATTTACATTAAATCGGACGAAAATATATATGGGAGCTATATCTAAATCTGAACCGATTTTTCCCAATTTTAATAGGGTTCGTCCTTGGGCCAAATACGTGGCCTATGCCAAATTTCATCCAATTTGGATCATAATTGCGACCTGTACTTTGTTTACAATTTAACATGGACAGACGGGCGGACGGACATGCGTAAATCGACTCAGAGAGTGATTCTATGCATATCCTCAAAAGGAACCATGTCTATCTCGTTTCCTTTTACCTGTTACAAACATATGCACAAAGACACAGTGTGGTGAAGGGTATAAAAAGGGGTTATATGAGGACTACCCCTAAAATATTAATAATTTTTGGTAGGGAGATTTGTTAGCATATACCACTAGAAAATTACAGCGAGTTCGGTTGAAACCCGTGCTCAAGACGTCCAAAATACCGAATATTGGATTGTATCCTTATATGGAGGCTACTCAAAAAATAGACCTATATATATATATATATATATATATTTATATTAATATATAATTTTTTGTGGAGAGATTTGGCACCTATTAAGAACTCAAAATACAAAATTACAGCCACATCGGTGAAAAATCCTGTCAAAACCCCACAAAAACTGGGGGTACCCTCATATGGGGGCTACCTATATTTATAATTTTTTAGTGGGGAAATTTCTTATCCAATAAAAACCCAATGTGCCAAATTTCAGCGAGTTCGGTTGAAAAACGCGCTCAAGAACCCCAAAATACTTAAAATTTGGGGGGTACCCTTATATGGGAGTCATGCCTAAACTTGGACCGATATAGCCCATCTTCGAACTTGACCTGCCTGCAGACATAAGATGAGAGTTTGGCGATCTATCTCAATTCCTTTAGAGGCTAGAGTGATTACAACAGACAGACAGACGGTCATGGCTAAATCGTCATAAAATTTTAGGCTGATTAAGAATACATATATACTTTATAGGGTCGGAAATTATTATTTCGATGAGTTACAAACGGAAAAACGAAATGAATATACCCTCCATAAAAGGGTAAAAAAAGAGAGGTGGATTTTCAAAAAAAAAAAAAGAGGCGAGAATTAAAAAAAATATGGGGATCTACAAGAGACGTGGATTTTGATTTTAAGGGTCCAAGAAACGTGGACTTTTTTTTAAATATTTTAAAATTACCACCCACACAGACCCACAAGAGGCGTGGGTTTTTATACCCTACACAACCATGTTGTAAGGGTATTATAGCTTTGTGCAGCCCCAAGAGTTTGTAACGCCGAGAAATATTGGTATTAGACCCACCTTTAAGTATACCGATCGTCATATCTCGACTAGCTGAGTCGATCAAGACATGTGTGTCCGTCCGTCCGTCTGTCCATTATAATTTGTAAACACGATCTTCACGAAATTTTGCATGTAGGATGGGTTCAGCCCAATGTTGTTGTTGGTACAGATAGTTAAATATTTAGAGGATGAGGCCGCAGTTACGGCTCAAACATCGCGAATTTTTACATGGATAAGGGGATCGGGCCAAATAATAAGCATACCTGTTTTGATAAATATCGGCCAATATTTAGCGGGTCAAATGGACCCTGACTTTTGTGTGAAAAATTACAAAATTTGTATTCTGTGGCAGGTATATTTGCCCCTGGAGGACATGGACCCGAGAAGTTGATAGTATATCCAAGAGGATTGGTAGCCTTTAAATTGACACCAATTATATTGTCGTATATACTCGGATGTGGGAGTTACACGTAAATATTTACAGGTGCTTATGAGTTCAGATATTATTTAATAATACATTACCACACTGGGAGCGAAAATATCGCGCTGATCGCTTTGAACTTTTCCAGGAGGATCCAGGTATGGTCAAGGACATCACCTATAATTTTCGATTATGATCAGATAATAATATTGGGATGAAGTGGACC
Organism: Musca vetustissima; assembly: GCF_032173495.1. Classification (NCBI taxonomy): domain Eukaryota; kingdom Metazoa; phylum Arthropoda; class Insecta; order Diptera; family Muscidae; genus Musca; species Musca vetustissima. Next base: position 20,787 of record NW_026882952.1, read on the forward strand.
GAAAACTCAATTTTGTGTGTTTTTTCGAGTCGATCACAACACAAACCTTGGAGAAGGGAATCTGGACAAGTAATTAGACGGTGCAAATACCGCGAAATATTGCCCAAGCCCAGAATATAGAACCACAAAAAGTTATATTTCCCGTTGAAGTTGTGTAGGGTATTATATGGTCGGCCCCGTCCGGCTATACTGCTCCGGTCACTGGTTTAAAAATGTTTAAGCGGCCCACAACGGTCGTGGATTTGAAAAAAAAATATAAAGGGCCCACAAGAGTCGTGGAGTTTTTATTGAGGCGTGGATTTATTAAAAATATTGCTTAACTTACCGCCATTTGTACGAAGTATTCCAAATTTCTTTATTATTATTTTTTTTAATTTTTGCTAATTGAAAAATTCAAAATTTTATTATTTTTAAAATTTTCGTAAAAGTAAATATGAAGCAAATTCTAAACAAATTAATTTTGAAGAAGATATGTTTGAAATTCAATTTCACGCCTGAGAGTGTGGCGATTAACTACTCAATTAGACTAGATACTAAAATATATATTGAACAAAATATTTTTAGAATTTTCAATAATTGTTTACTTTACGAAAAAAATGGGCATATGTTTATTATATTTTCTATTAATTTGTTGTATTTTGAAAATAAAACAAAAATAAAATGGTATTTATCTCTCTCTCTCTCGCTCTCACTTTTTTCACAATTGAAACGTTTATAAACTGTATCATCACATTAATGTTGGACATAAGTGTATGTAGATACGTAGAAATGGTAATAGTGTTTATAGCACAGTCGGGCGAATCACCACACGCGTGCTCTCTCGCGAGAGTAAGTATCACTATTCTCTCACATACATTTAACGCAGGGTTAGCCAACAATACATATGCAAACTGCTATGATTGTGTTGGACACACGCATAGATCCGCTGGGAGAGTAATTTTCGCTCTCTCGGTACAGATCGTCTATGTTAAAGCATTGCAAAGCATACGACATGTTCGATGTCGAGAATAATGTTGAGTTCGAACACAGAACTGTGATAGTATTGGTACTCTCCCAAAGCGCCCGCGGGCGCCTGTTTGGTGAACAGTGATTTAACGGAACCAATTGAAAAACCATTGACACACACACAAAGACAAGTGCGTGAGAACAGAATTTTTTACGCTCTGCCCGTGCCTGGTTTATAGAAATACATATGTATTTCTGTATTTCTATATTTCTTGGTGAAAACCATAACGTAATTCAATTTCAATTTTCTTGAAATTAATTCAATTAATTATATTTTTACTATTAATTATTATTATTTATCTATTTTTTGAAATTTCTAAATTTTGCCTAATCATCATTTTTCATTATAGAACCCCTGTATATTACTTTTATGCCAGTCATCTTATTCGCAAAATTAAAAAAAATATATTTAATGATAATTATTACAACTCATCAGAGGATATATTATGGTGGATGGCCACATCAAATCAATAAAATGGAAATGGAAAAGTCATTGACTTGCAATTGCGAGAGCTAGACAATAATAAATAATCATGAAAATAAAGAGGAAAACAAATAATTAACGGTAATAAATTAGAAAAATGACAGATATGATCCAAGTGATGGATTTTCGAAATTTGGATTTATTAAAAAAATATTTCTCAAGGGGTCTATGGAGGCAAGGATTTATTAAAAAACCAGTGAACGGACGGGAAAGACCATATGATACCCCACACAACTTCCACGAAACTCCAACTTTCTGTTGTTCTTTATTCTGACCTTGGACATATTTCGCTATATTTGCCCCCTCATGGCTGACTAGAGGTCAACAAATATTACTAAGCCCTTCTGTACAGCCCTTCTAATTACTTGGCCAGATTCCCTTCACCGTGGATTGTGTTGTGATATTCGGCTTTCAATTGTGACCTATAGATCGACTCGAAAAAAATTAAATTTTCGGTCCAGTTCATCTCAAATGTATTATCTAATCATCACCGAAAGTTATAGGCGTTGTCCTTGACTATACCTGGATCCTCATGGAAAATTTCGCCCTCCAGTGTGATAATGGATTACTAAATAATATATGAATAAGTAAGCACCTGTAAATATTTAAGTGTAACTCCCACATTCGAGTATATTCGACAATATAATTAGTGTCAATTTAAAGACCAGACATTCCTCTTGGATATACTATCAATTTCTTGGGTCTATGACCGTTAGGAGTAAATATATACCCTAATACAAAATACAATTTTTGTCATTTTTCACACAAAAGTTTGACCCTCTATATATTGACCAATCTTTAACAAAACAGGCATGCTTATTCTTTGGCCCAATATCCTTCTCCATGTGAAAATTCGCGATGTTTGGGCTATAATTGCGGCCTCAGTAGCGACCAGAAAAACCGACAAAAATTAAGTATTTGGTCCATTTCATCCCCTTAATATTACTCGATCCTTAGCAAAAACAATAGAGGTCTTCATTGGCCAGAACCCATCCTACATGTAAAATTTCGTGAAGATTGGTCCATAATTGTGGCCTGTATCGTGTTTAAAATTATAATGGACAGACGGATGGACATGTCTAGATCGACTCAGCTAGTCGAGATATGATGATCGGTATACTTTAAGGTGGGTCTAGGACCAATATTTCGCGGAGTTACAAACTCTTGGGGCTGCACAAAGCTATAATAACCTGACAACATAGTTGTGTAGGCTATAAATATTTTCAAGGGGTCTATGGAGGCAAGGATTTATTAAAACACAAGTAAGGAAAGTAGTAAAGTCGGACGGGGCCGACTATATGATACCCTTCACCACTATGGGTATATTAAACAGGACTATTATCATGAAATTGGATGAAATAAAATATGTGATATTTATCAAAATGTTAAACGACCTAGATCTATCCATAAACATATCATTCGTTTGTTAAAATGGAACAAAAGGATGTAAATCGATTTCAAACAAATATCAATAGGTCATCCGATGGGCTATGCCTGTACTTCTAGAAAACACAACTATGTTATTCTATTCTCAATTGTGTACGTTATGTAAAATTTGATGTCAATCTGACAACCATGAGGAGTTTGACGCACTATATATATGGAAGCTATATCCAAATGTGAACCGATTTCAACGAAACTTGTCACAGGTTAGGTTATACTAATTTCAGTGAGTTTTGTTCCTATCAGCCATATATTGGTTACTTGGAGCGTCAATTACTTAAAATCAATCTATAATATAAGGGAGCTATATCTAAGTCTCAACCGATTTTGACACGCATCATTCTGGATTAAATTCAGTACTCTATGCAACATAAGAACTTTGGTACCTTATTTACATTAAATCGGACGTATATATATATATATAGGGACTTTGGTGCACAATTTACATGAAATCGGACGAAACTATATATGGGAGCTATATCTAAATCGGAACCGATTTTCACGAAACTTCGCAGCATCACTCTAGGCTCAATTCAGTACGTTATGCCAAATTTTGTGCAAATCGAATGATATATAGGGACTTTGATGCACCATTTACATGAAATCGGTCGAAACTATATATGGGACCTATATCTAAATCTGAACCGATTTTCACGAAACTTGGCAGACATCATTCTAGGCTAAATTCAATACTTTATACCAAATTTCGTGCAAATCGAAAGATATATAGGGGCTTTGATGCACCATTTACATGAAATCGGTCGAAGCTATATATGGGAGCTATATCTAAATCTGAACCGATTTTCACGAAACTTAGCACATATCACTCTAGACTTAATTCAGTACGCTATGCCAAAATTCGTGCAAATCGAATGATATGTAGGGACTTTGCTGCACCATTTACATCAAATCGGACGAAACTATATATGGGAGCTATATCTATGTCTGGGCCGATTTTCTCGAAACTTGGCAGACATCACTCTAGGCTCAATTCAGTACGCTATGCCAAATTTCGTGCAAATCGAAAGATACATAGCGAATTCGGTGCACCATTTACATGAAATCGGACGAAACTATATATGGGAGATATATGTAAATCGGAACCGATTTTCTTGAAACTTGGCAGACATCACTCTTGGCTCAATTCAGTACGTTATGCCAAATTTGGTGCATCATTTACATGAAATCGGTAGCCACTATACATGGGAGCTATATCTAAATCTGGACCAATTTTCACGGAACTTCGCAGACATCATTCTAGGCTCAATTCAGTGCGTTATACTAAATTTCGGGCAAATCGAATGATATATAGGGACTTTAGTGCACCATTTACATGAAATCGGTCGAAACTATATATGGGAGCTATATCTAAATCTGAATCGATTTTCACGAAACTTGGCAGACATCATTCTAGGCTCAATTCAGTACTTTATACCAAATTTCGTGCAAATCTGAAGATATATAGGGACGTTGGTGCACCATTTACCTTAAATCGGACAAAAAAATATATATGGGATCTATATCTAAATCCGATTTTTCCCAATTTCTATAGGGTTCGTCTTGGCCCAAGGACAAATGAGCTGTGCCAAATTTCATCCAAATCGGATTATAAATGCGACCTGTACTTTGTTTACAATTTAACACCAACGGGCGGGCAGACGGACGTACGGACATGCATAAATCGACTCATAAAGTGATTCTATGCATATTCTCAAAAGGAACTATGGGTCCATCTAGTTTCCTTTTGCCTGTTACAAACATATGCACAAAGACATAATACCCTGTAGCACAGTGTGGTGAAGGGTATAAATATTTTCATGGATCCTGCCCAGGCGTGGATTTAATTAAACACATTTTAAGGGAGTCTATTGAGGATTTTTTAAAACATATTTTCAAGGGGTCTATTGAGGATTTTTTAAAACCTATTTTCAAGGGGTCTATGGAGGCAAGGATTTATTAAAAAATATTTTTGCAGACCTGGTTTTATTTGGATTTATTAAGAAAATATTATTTTTAATTTTATAAAATTTTAATTTCCTTAGTATTCCCTTCTCATAGAAACCATTTAAGGTCTTTACTTCCTTGATTTATATTTTTATTTTTTTTTTTATTTCTAGGAGATATTTAAATAAATTACAACAACAACAACAAAAATACTTACGAGACAAAATTTCCTCTTATTGTTCAATGATGCTGGGGGCGTTCAAAGTACAACATTTTTGTTTTTCCAAATCCGACACAAACACGCACGCACACACAGAGAATAATTTTTTTTTGTAAGGACGTTTGTTTTTTTTCAAATGATTTCGATTATTTGTAAGGCTTCTCTTGGCTTTGTTGTCGTACAGGACAAAGGAATAATTTGTTTAGCGGCAAAAATAGTATATCCTTTTTTTAATTTCATAGACAACAGCAGATGTAGAAAAGGACGATTTGACACAGTTTCATGAGAGGTCAAAGGAACAGATTTTGTATACGAGAGGAACACACCCACACAAATCAGAAACATACACAAACAAACTCACACAGAGGGAGATTTTTTTACTTGGTGTAATTTTTATTTCTTTTTTTTCGAACAATTTTTTTCGAACAATTTTTTTGTGTAGATATTTCTATGGCCTGGAATTTATTTGTAATTCGTTGTAATTGTAATTTAATATGAATATTGGTTTTTTTCTTTTTCTTCTTGGTAATTTAATCAAAATTCATTTGAATATTTTTTTGTTTAATCACTTCACTTGACTTCCGTTTCCGTTAATCATCAAAATTTATTTAATCATTATTAACTTTTTTTAGGTTTTTTCTCAACATATGTTTGGAAGACTTTTCTTCAGGAATTTTCCGGGATATTTAAATTTCCGTTATTTACTGCAGTTTCAAACATGTCAACAACATGACTAAACCCATGGCCATGGAACCAATTTTTTTTATTTCAAAAAGTAGTTAATTTAAAATCCTTATCAAAGAAACAAGGTAATTGAAAAATAGTCGCCTGTCTGCAAAATGAGCTAAGCGTTTTTAGTCACTTTACAACAAAAAACCCCTTCCACCTTCCAAAAAAAAAAATACAAAAACAAAACATGTCAAAATATTTCCCAAACTCATTTGTCACTTGACGCAGAAAGGTGACAAGTCCTGGCTGTTCACAAGAAGTGAATGTTGATGACATGATTTTTTGTAAGGACTCGCCGATCCTTTGGCGTCATGACTTTCAAAAAATCAAGCAACAAATATTTCCTAAAAAAAAATTTTGTAAGTCTTGTTGCAATAAAAACGTACGTCCTCTGAAATTAACCTTTTGACATTTCCCCGTGTTTTTTCTTAAAGTGACTTAATTATACCCTTCACCACACTGTGGTACAGGGTATTATGTCTTTGTGCATATGTTTGTAACAGACAAAAGGAAACGAGTTAGACACATGGTTCCTTTTGAGAATATGCATAGAATCATTTTCTGAGCTGATTTACGCATGTCCGTCTGTCCGTCCGTCCATGTATTTTTGTGAACAAAGTACAGGTCGCATTTATGATCCGATTTGGATGAAATTTGGCATAGGTCACTTATTTGGCCTATTGAAATTCGGAAAATCGGTTCAGATTTAGATATAGCTCCCATATATATTTTCGTCCGATTTGAGGTAAATGGTGCACCAAAGTCCCTATATATCTCTCGATTTGTACGAAATTTGATAGAATGATATGTGTTAAATTTCCTGAGAATCGGTTCAGATTTGGATAAAGCTCCCATATATATGTTCGTCCGATTTAAGGTAAATGGTGCAGCAAAGTCCCTATATATCTCTCGATTTGCACGAAATTTGGCACAGCGTAATGAATTAGGCCTATAATGATATGTGTTAAGTTTCCCGAAAATCGGTTCAGACTTAGATATAGCTCCCATATATATTTTCGTCCGCTTATGGTAAACGGTCCACCAAAGTCCCTTAATATCTTTCGATTTGTACGAAATTTGGCACAGCGTAACGAATTAGGCCTAGAATGATATGTGTTAAGTTTCCCGAAAATCGGTTCAGATTTAGATATAGCTCCCATATACATTTTCGTCCGATTTAAGGTAAATGGTGCACCAAAGTCTTTATATACTATTCGATTTGCACGAAATTCGGCATAGGGTACTGTGTTAGGTCTAGAATGATGTGTTAGGTTTCCTGACATCGGTTCAGATTTAGATATAGCTTCTATATCTGCTCCCATATATATTTTCGCCCGCTTTAAGGTAAACGGCGCACCAAAGTCCCTTAATATCTTTCGATTTGTACGAAATTTGGCACAGCGTAACGAATTAGGCCTACAATGATATGTGTTAAGTTTCCCGAAAATCGGTTCAGATTTAGATATAGCTCCCATATATATATTCGTCCGATTTAATGTAAATGGTGCACCAAAGTCTTTATATACTATTCGATTTGCACGAAATTCGGCATAGGGTACTGTGTTAGGTCTAGAATGATGTGTTAGGTTTCCTGACATTGGTTCAGATTTAGATATAGCTTCTATATCTGCTCCCATATATATTTTCGCCCGCTTTAAGGTAAACGGCGCACCAAAGTCCCTTAATATCTTTCGATTTGTACGAAATTTGGCACAGCGTAATGAATTAGGTCTAGAATGATGTGTGTTAAGTTTCGTGAAAATCGGTTCAGATTTAGATATAGCTCCTATATATATTTTCGTCCGATTTAATGTAAACGGCGCACCAAAGACCCTTAATATCTTTCGATTTGTACGAAATTTGGCACAGCGTAATGAATTAGGTCTAGAATGATGTGTGTTAAGTTTCGTGAAAATCGGTTCAGATTTAGATATAGCTCCCATATACATTTTCGTCCGATTTAAGGTAAATGGTGCACCAAAGTCTTTATATACTATTCGATTTGCACGAAATTCGGCATAGGGTACTGTGTTAGGTCTAGAATGATGTGTTAGGTTTCCTGAAATCGGTTCAGATTTAGATATAGCTTCTATATCTGACCAAATGAAAAATTTTGTATCGGTTGCAGAATGACATATTTACGGATCCAATTTCATTTTACTGGTCCTTTAAAAATGCGACTTTTTGTTTGAGATTCATCTGTTGAATATACGCAACGTGGTGAAGGGTATCATATAGTCGGCCCCGTCTGACTTTACTACTTTCCTTACTGTTTTTTTTTTTTTTAATTTTGGCACATTTTTCTGAGGAAATTTAAATTTAATTCAAAATCGTTTTTTTCTTCTCTTTGTTCAATAATTGTCAAATACGCAATAATTTTCTATATCCAAAAACATGTATCCCAAAATTTGTATACGCTCAGACCTTCTTTTTTCTTCCACAGATTTTAATATTTAATTTCTTTTTTTTCAAAACAAATTTTGTGACGAAATTTCATGACAGGGACACTCTGTCCCACTTTCAATAACCATCGTTTTCAAAAAACACCACAAAAAATTTACAATTTCCGTTTATCCTCTTTTTTTGAAATCCTTTAACATATGTTCCACACTCTCCACAACACTTTCAAATGCGTATTTGAATTCGTTTCCCGGATTTTCGTATCGTGCGTTCGCCAGTATGGAAAACTTGCAACTGATTATTTTGCCAGTCTCCACCGAACAATAGAAGGCAGCAACAAGTTGTCATTCCTACGGCCTGCGATATCACACCAACTGATAACAAAAAAAGTCACAGTTAATGGGTTAATGACAAACAGGAAAACAGGGGCAGAGGGCGCAGTGGGGTCATGACAAAAAAAAACATTTTCTCTATTTTTTTTTTACAAAATACTCTCTCACCACAAGTAATGGGAATATAATTAAAAAGGGCGGGAGGGATATTTATCCTTTAGATAACAAGGCAACGAGGGGATGGCCAGGGAGGTCAAACATTATTAAAAAAATATATATATTTGTCAAGGAGTCTAAAGAGGCGTGAATTTATATTTTAATTTAAAAAATATATGTTTCAAGGGCTCCTTAGATGGGTGGATTTATTAAAAAACAAGTGAGCGGAGCAGTATAGTCGGACGGGACCGACCATATGATATTTTGTATTTGGTCCATTTCGTCCTCTATATATTAGCCGATCTTTACCAAAAACAATAGGGGTCCTCATTGACCAGAACCCATTTCGTGAAGATTGTTCCATAACTGTGGCCTGTATCGTGTTTACAAATTATAATGGACAGACGGACGGACGGACACACATGTCTAGATCGACTCAGCTAGTCGAGATATGACGATCGGTATAATTAAAGTTGGATCTAGGACAAATATTTCGCGGCGTTACAAATTTTGGCGCTGCACAAAGCTATAATACCCTGACAACATAGTTGTGTAGGGTATAAATATTTTCCAAAGGGTCCATATAGGCCTGGATTTTTTTAAAAAATGTTTTTCAAGGGGTAAATTGAGGCGTGGATTTATATATACTAATAAACCAGTAAGGAAAGTAGTAAAGTCGGACTGGGCCGACTATATGATACCCTTCACCACTTTGGGTATATTCAAAAGATGAATCCTAACAGACGTCGCATTTTTAAAGGACCAGTAAAATGAAATTGAATTCATAAGGATGTTATTCTGCAACCGATACTAAATTTTACATTTGGCTATATCTAAATCTGAACCGATTTTCATTACTCTGTGCCAAATTTCGAACAAATCGAAATATATATAGGGACTTTGGTACACCATTTACCTTAAATCGGACGAAACTAAATATGGGAGCTATATCTAAATCTTAACGGATTTTCACGAAACTTAACACATATCTTTCTAGACCTAATTCATTATGCTGTGCCAAATTTCGTGAAAATCGAAAGATATATAGGCACTTTGGTGCACCATATACATTAAATCGGACGAAAATATATATGGGGGCTATATCCAAATATGAATCGATTTTCAGGAAACTTGACACACATCATACTAGACCTAATTCATTACGCTGTGCCAAATTTCGTGCGAATCGAAAAATATATAGGGACTTTGGTAAACCATTTACCTTAATCGGACGATAATATATATATCTAAATCTGAACCGATTTTCAGGAAACTTAACACACATCATCCTACACACCTAATTCATTACGCTGTGCCAACTTTCGAGCAAATCGAATTTTATATAGGGACATAGGTGCAACATTTACATTAAATCGGACGGAAATATATATGGGAGCTATATCTAAATCTGAACCGATTTTCGGGAAACTTAACACACATAATTCTAGACCTAGTTCATTACGCTATGCCAAATTTCGTGCAAATCGAAATATATATAAGTACTTTGGTGCACCATTTACATAAAATCGGACGAAAATATATATGGGCGCTATATTTAAATCGGAACCGATTTTCAGGAAACTTAAGACACATCATTCTAGACCTTATTAATTACGGTGTGCCAAATTTCGTGGAAATCGAAAGATATATAGGGACTTTGGTGCACCATTTACATTAAATCGGACGAAAATATATATTGTAGCTATATCCAAATCTGAACCGATTTTTAGGAAACATAACACACATCATTCTAGACGTAATTCATTACGTTGTACCAAATTTCGTGCAAATCGAAAGATATATAGGGACCGCTTACATTAAATCGGACGAAAATATATCTGGGAGCTATATCTAAATCTGAACCGATTTTTCCCAATTTCAATAGGTTTCGTCCTTGGGCCAAATAAGTGACCTATGCCAAATATCATCCAAATCGTATATAAATGTGACCTGTACTTTTTTCACAAAAATACATGGACGGACTAGCGTAAATCGGCTCAGAAAGTGATTCTATGCATTTTCTCAAAAGGAACCATGTGTCTATCTCGTTTCCTTCTGCCTGTTACAAACATATGCACAAAGACATAATACCCTGTACCGCATTGTGGTGAAGGGTATAAAAAGTAAGGTGATCGACTGGCGGACTGACTGATTTAACGATTCATCAACGTCCAAACGAAACGGCTGAAGGTAGAATCTTGAAATTTTGGGTGAGGGTCATTGTTGGTCCAAAGGTGACAGATAAAGCTGGGCTTTAGGAAATTCGAACTAGAACGGTACGAAAAGTACTAAAAAATACTAAATGCCATTTGTATTTGGCGAAGCGGTAGAGCTAGAACTCTTAAATTTTAAATGAGGGTCACTGATGGAGTGTAGAATGGATATAGCAAAGGTTTTTTTGGACATTCGAACTATAAGTATGCGAAAAGTACTAAAATGTACTAAACTTAGTACCATTTCGTAGCATGTGAGCTGGTTATAGCTAAAAACTTGAAATTTTGAATGCAAATTAAGGTTGAGAAGCAGGGTCGATATAAGGAGCTGGTTTTGGAAGCGTGTACTTATGTATACGAAAAGTACTATATGGTACTATATTTGGTACAAATTTAATTTGGAGTTACATATCGAGTTGGAATCCTGAAAATTTAAATTAACATTATCGACGAAGTGTAGGATTGGGATATGTACGTAGTTTTGGAATTGCTTTTTTTTACCTATGAGTACGAAAAGTACTAAATCGTACTATAATTGCTATGATTTGGATTTAGGCGGAAACGATAGATCTGGAACAATGCAATTTGGAGTCAGGATCACTGTTGGGGTGTAGCATTATGGTATGTAGAGAATTTTGAAAATTCGTACTAATGTGTACTATATGGTACCAAATTTGGATTTTGGGTGAACCGATAGAGCTGGAAGCTTTGCATTTGGAGTTAGGATCATTGTTGGGGTAGAATGGAGCTATATACGTAGTTTTTTACATATGTGTATGAAAAGTACTAAATCGTACTATAATTTATACAATTTGGATTTGGGTGAACCGATAGAACTGGAACAATAATGCAATTTGGAGTCAGGATCACTGTTGGGGTGTAGGATTATGGTATGTAGAGAATTTCGAAAATTCGTACTAATGTGTACTGAATTTTATACAATTTAAATTTTGGATGAACCGATGCGCTGAAGTTTTGGAAATTTGTACCAAAAGGTACCAAATGCGTGTTTGAGTGAACCGATTGAGCTGGAATTTTGAAATTTGACGTTCGCATCACTTTTGGGGTGTAGGAATGGACTATGGGGAAAGTTTTGGAAATTTTGTACTAATGCGTACTAAATTTGGTACAATTTAACATTTAAGTAAATCAATTGTGCTGGAAAACTTGAAATTTGGAAATAAGGTTACTGTTAGAGTGTAAAATTGGGGTATGGATGTAGTTTTGAAAATTCATACTTATGGGTACTAAATTGTACTAAATTTGATACAATCTAAATTTTATGTGAACTGATAGAATTGGGAATTCTGCAATTTGGAGTTACGATCTTTGTTGGTATGTAGTATTGAGCTATGTAGAAAGGTTTGGAAATTCGTACTAATGTGTACTGAATGGTACCAAATTTAGATTTGGGTGAACCGATAGAGCTGGAATCTTTAAATTTGATGTTAGAATCACTGTTGGAGTGTAGGGTTTGGATTTGTAGAAAGTTTTGGAAATTCGTGCCAATTTGTACTAAATTTGGTACAAATTAAATTTTGGGTGAACCAATACAGCTGGAAACCTGAAATTAGGAGTTAGGGTTACATTTGGGGTATAGGATTGGTCTATGTAGGAAGTTTTGGAAATGTGTACAAAATAGTACCATATGTGGATTTGAATGTACCGATAGAGCTAGAATCTTGAAATTTGAAGTTATGATTACTGTTGGAGTGTATGATTGGGATTTGTAGGAAGTTCGTACTAAAGTGTACTAAATTTGGTACAAATTAAATTTTTGGTGAACCAATACAGCTAGAATCCTGAAATTTGGAGTTAGGGTTACAGTTGGGGTGTAGGATTGGTCTATGTAGAAAGTTTTGGAAATTTGTACTAATGTGTACAAAATAGTACCAAATGTGAATTTGAGTGTACCGATAGAGTTAGAATCTTGAAATTTGAAGTTAGGATTACTGTTTGGGTGTAGGATTGGGATATGTTGGAAGTTTTGGAAATGTCTTCCAATGTGTACTAAATGGCACTAAATTTGGTACAGTTTGGATTAAAAGCTAACCGATAGAGCTGGAATCCTGAAATACGATTTCCAATGGAAGTTATGACAATTTATATTAATGTTTACTAACTGGTATTGGTAGTTTGGATTTGGGTGAAGCTATATCTGAAATTTGTCCATTTTACACGAGTACAGAGGGTACAAAATGACAACAAATTTTGTATAGAGCTAAATTTCTTTTGCGGTCAGAATTGGTGTGTAGGGCTGAGATATGGAGGTAGTTTTGGAAAAAGAGACTATAAGAGAACATTAGTACCTATGTTCTCTTATAGTACTTTTAGTACTTAATACTGGTTCCAAAAGTGTTAATAATGTTTGGTATTGTGTTTTAAATACTTGCCACATTCGCTAAAGATGTAGCGGGTATATGCTAGATAACAAAATATTTTTTAATGGGTATTGAGATGTGGATTTTTTAAATATTTGTTAACTATTTCCTAGACCCCTCGCATCTCCATCCATATCAATATCCCATTTAACGCAAACGATTTGTGACTGTGTCTATTTTTTTTTTTTTTATTTTACGCGAGACACCCACAGGACTGAATGACTGTCTGACACAAACAAACAAACAAATACACGCATAAAAGATTTCTCAAGTGTATGGTCACATTTACACTTAAATAAACATAACTATAGACACACACACACATAAACTGCCACGTACTCCCCTCACGCACACTTGGGCGCCATCCATGTAAGTAAATTGAATTGTGTGTCGAAGAAATGGAGATGGGTCATTTTGGTTGTGAAATTGATAGTTGTGACAGTCTATTTACTCTCCCTATCTCACTACTTGCATGTTTCCTGTGGATCTGCCGCTGTGACACACGGGCTCACTGGATGTCACTCGGTGTGTGTGTGTGTGTGTGCGTGTCACATAAAGAAGTCATTTACATAAAGTGGCAAATCGGCATACAAGTCGAATGTGAGAGCTTCAAACGAATCGGTATGAATCGCTGTGGGTGGTACACACACGCTTTCACTTGTCCATAGGTATTCAGGAGGTGTAGAATTTGCTGTCACTTGGTTGTTGTTGTTTTTGGTCAAAGAAGGAACACACGAGGAAATGGCTCATTTGATGTTTGATATGTTTCCATGTAACAAAAAAAATTAATGCTCATCAAAGGGAGTTAAACAAGTGTTTTTAATAAATCCGTTCCTCTCCTGAAAAATATATTTTAATAGATTTACACCTCTGTGGCTATTCGGAAAATATTTTTTAATAAATCCACGCTTCTACGGCTACCCTGAAAATATTTTTTAATAAATCCAGTCCCCTTGTGGACTCTTTGGATAATGTGTGAGAAATATATTTTTAATAAATCCAGGACTCACTTTTGTTGCTTTGATTTTCATTTTTAAATCCCAAATTTATGTCCTGCATCCTTTGTCCACATCGACAATAGTTATTTACATACACATGCATAACAATTGTCTATTTACATATAAATAAATATTTAACATAGTTTTGTGTTATTTGAGGTACGCGTGTATGTGTGTGTGTGTTTATTTGCCTGGCAATGTTAAATAACATTTGGCATGTCCTTGCTAAAAGTGTGTAAATGTTTGTGTATGAATGGTTTTTATACCCTTCACCACAGTGTGGTACAGGGTATAATGTCTTTGTGCATATGTTTGTAACATGCAGAAATAATCGAGATAGACCCATGGTTCTGAGTCGATTTATGAATGTCAGTCTGTCCGTCCGTCCGTCTGTCCGTCAATCTATTTTTGTTAACAAAGTTCAGGTCGCATTTATTATCCGATTTGGATGAAATTTGGCACAGGTCACTTAATTGGCCCAAGGACGAACCCTATTGAAAATGGGAAAAATCGGTTAAGATTTAGATATAGTTCCCATATATATTTTCGTCCGATTTAAGGTAAATGGTGTACCAAAGTCGCTATATATCTTTCGATTTGCACGAAATTTGGCACAGCGTACTGAATTAGGTGCAGAATGATGTGTGCTAAGTTTCAAGAAAATCGGGTCAGATTTAGATATAGCTCCCATATACAGTTTCGTCCGATTTAAGGTAAATGGTGCACCAAAGTCCCTATATATCTTTCGATTTGCACGAAATTTGGCATAGAGTACTAAATTAGGTCTACAACGATGTGTGCCAAGTTTCGAGAAAATCGGTCCAGATTTAGATATAGCTCCCATATACAGTTTCGTCCGATTTAAGGTAAATGGTGCACCAAAGTCCCTATATATCTTTCGATTTGCACGAAATTTGGCACAACGTACTGAATTGAGCCTAGATTGATGTCTGCCAAGTTTCAAGAAAATCGGGTCAGATTTAGATATAGCTCCCATATATAGTTTCGTCCGATTTAAGGTAAATGGTGCACCAAAGTCCCTATATATCTTTCGATTTGCACGAAATTTGGCATAGAGTCCTGAATTAGGTTCTGAATGATTTGTGCCAAGTTTCAAGAAAATCGGGTCAGATTTAGATATAGCTCGGTTCAGATTTAGATATAGCTTCAATATATATTTTCGACCAATTTAATTCAAATTGTGCACCCAAAGATTGGCCGGTCGGCACACAATTTAGTACAATGTACTGTTACTACAACCGTTCGTGTGTCAGGTTTTCTTGAAATTGGTTCAGATTTACATATACCTTCTATATATATTTTCGTCCGATTTTAAGTAAATGATACACTAAAGGCCCATACACGTACAGAAATTAATAAAAATTAATATCTAGCAAGTTTCCTTGAAATCGGTTCAGATTAGCTTCCATACATAATTTCGACGTATTCATGTTGACTGTACACCAAATAATCAATGGGCGCCTGATAGATACATTTTAAACAGTGCGTGTGCTTTAAATGGCATGTGTTGGAATTGATGTTAGTCGGTTTACTTATAGATAAAAATCGCATATATAAGTTCGTTCAATTTCATGCCAATGTTCCTTAGAAAAGGCGACGTCTGTTAGGATACATATGTAGAATATCCCCAAAGTGGATATAGTCGGCCCAGTCCGACTTTACTATTTTCCTTACTGGTTGTTGTTGTTATTTTTCGGTTTTTAATTTGTGGTTGTGAAGGTAAGCAAATCGGAATTCCTGTACATCTACACACACACTCACAAATTGAATGTCACTGAGTGTCCAGTTTTTGTAATTTGAGATTTTTATCAAAAAAAGGATAAATGTCCTTGTGGTATTAAAAAACCCTATAGAAGGATTCCAATCACCACCTTTCGTACTTCGAAGCTCTATAAATAGACAAGGATATTTCAATACAATATCATTTTTTTTATTTTAAAAATCGATAAATAAATAATATGCTGAAAATTACAAATGCAACAAAAACAACAAATCAATATGTCCATTGTTCCAATAGCAACGGTAAATTCATAACAAATAAAAATATCAGAAATCCCAACAGGGCCAATAATCCAAGAATTAGAAAATATTTCAGAAAATTCGGGGCGATTATACGTTTCAAGCCTTTCCAGGGATTTGTTAGGGGATTGAAGGAGGTTGGAGGACGTCTGGAATAAAAAAATAAATAATTAAAAAAAATTAAGGATGCTGCAGGACCCTTGAAAAATATTTTTAAATAAACCCACTCCTGGACTGGACTCTTGAAATAATATACGATTGTTAGGACCCTTGGAATAAGAGAAATAAGTCTCCTTCCCATCGCATATAAAGGGCTATACAGCGTACTGTGTGAACGACTGAAGCCAATGGTCAATGACATTATTGGACCATGCCTATGTGGCTTCAGACCTGGCAAATCCACCATTGTCCAGATTTTCACTCTGCGCCAAATCCTGAAAAAAAACACACGAAAAACACATCGACACATTCCACCTATTCGTCGACTATAAAGCCGCATTCGACAGACCTATCCGTTCAGAGGTGTATAAAGCCATGTCTGCGTTTGGCATTCCTGCAAAATTAATTCGCCTATGCAGGATAACTTTAACAGGCACAAGATCAGCAGTTAAAGTCGGAAAGGACCTCTCGGAGCCCTTTAATACCGAACGAGGATTCAGACATGGTGACAGATTTTCGTGTGGTCCTTTTAACATCCTGCTGGAAAAGGACATACGAGAGGCAAAAGTGAACAGAAATGGCACTCTGTACACCAAACAACACATGTTATTCGCCTACGCCGATGACATCGACATAATGGGTAGAACATAGAGAGCGGTAACAGCCACCTTTGAACAAATTGATAAGGAGTCTGCCAAAGTGGGTCTGGCAGTAATCGGCGAGAAGACCATGCTGATGGTATCAACGCGCAAAGACGTTCAGTAGACTCGGACTATCTGTGGAACTTGACAACTGCAGCTTCGAGGTAGTCAAAGATTTTATATACCTTGGTACCGCCATAAACAAAACGAATGACATCAGTTTTGAAATTCGGAGAAGGATTGTGATGGCCAACAGATGCTACTATGGTCTGAGCAAACAACTCAAAAGCAACCACCTCCCGCCAGACCAAACTTACAATCTACAAGACGCTGATACTACCCGTGATGTTATATGGATCTGAAGCATAGGTACTTACGCAAGCAGATGAGGCATGGAGTGTTTGAGAGAAAAATTCTCCGAAAGATCTATGGGCTGATCTGCGTTGGCGATGAATATCGCCGTCAAATGAACCATGAGTTGTACCAGCTATTCTCGGACATCGACATTGTTAGACGTATTGAGCTGAAGCGACTACGTTGGCTAGGTAATGTTGTGGGAATGAATGAAGATGCCCCAGCCCAGAAGGCATATAAAAGCGAACCAGCTGATGGTTCACGCAGAAGGGGAAGGTCACGAATACGATGGAAAGATCAAGTCGAATACAACATTGCCGAAAATGGTCTTTCAAATTGGAAAAACTGCGCAAAAGACCGACGCGCCTGGAAATCTTTTCTAAGCTCGGCTTATAGAACGAAAGTTCTGTCACAAGCCAGGACACTTGAAAAATATGGTTTAAGAAATCTACGCCTGTGCCGGACACTTGAAAAATATGGTTTAAGAAATCTACGCCTGTGCCGGACACTTGAAAAATATGGTTTAAGAAATCTACGCCTGTGCCGGACACTTGAAAAATATGGTTTAAGAAATCTACGCCTGTGCCGGACACTTGAAAAATATGGTTTAAGAAATCTACGCCTGTGCCGGACACTTGAAAAATATGGTTTAAGAAATCTACGCCTGTGCCGGACACTTGAAAAATATGGTTTAAGAAATCTACGCCTGTGCCGGACACTTGAAAAATATGGTTTAAGAAATCTACGCCTGTGCCGGACACTTGAAAAATGTGTTTTAATAAATCTTCTCCTTTTGGACCCGTTGAAGATATTTTATAAGAAATCTACGCCTGGGCCTTCTTTGGGACCCGTTGAAGATATTTTTTAAGAAATCTACGCCTGGGCCTTCTTTGGGACCCGTTGAAGATATTTTATAAGAAATCTACGCCTGGGCCTTCTTTGGGACCTGTTGAAGATATTTTTTAAGAAATCTACGCCTGGGCCTTCTTTGGGACCCTATTAATAAATCCACGCCTTCTTTGGGACCCTATTAATAAATCCACGCCTTCTTTGGGACCCTCTTAATAAATCCACGCCTTCTTTGGGACCCTCTTAATAAATCCACGCCTTCTTTGGGACCCTCTTAATAAATCCACGCCTTCTTTGGGACCCTATTAATAAATCCACGCCTTCTTTGGGACCCTCTTAATAAATCCACGCCTTCTTTGGGACCCTATTAATAAATCCACGCCTTCTTTGGGACCCTATTAATAAATCGACGCCTTCTTTGGGACCCTGTTAATAAATCCACGCCTTCTTTGGGACCCTTTTAATAAATCCACGCCTTCTTTGGGACCCTTTTAATAAATCCACGCCTTCTTTGGGACCCTTTTAATAAATCCACGCCTTCTTTGGGACCCTTTTAATAAATCCACGCCTTCTTTGGGACCCTTTTAATAAATCCACGCCTTCTTTGGGACCCTTTTAATAAATCCACGCCTTCTTTGGGACCCTTTTAATAAATCCACGCCTTCTTTGGGACCCTTTTAATAAATCCACGCCTTCTTTGGGACCCTTTTAATAAATCCACGCCTTCTTTGGGACCCTTTTAATAAATCCACGCCTTCTTTGGGACCCTTTTAATAAATCCACGCCTTCTTTGGGACCCTTTTAATAAATCCACGCCTTCTTTGGGACCCTTTTAATAAATCCACGCCTTCTTTGGGACCCTTTTAATAAATCCACGCCTTCTTTGGGACCCTTTTAATAAATCCACGCCTTCTTTGGGACCCTTTTAATAAATCCACGCCTTCTTTGGGACCCTTTTAATAAATCCACGCCTTCTTTGGGACCCTTTTAATAAATCCACGCCTTCTTTGGGACCCTTTTAATAAATCCACGCCTTCTTTGGGACCCTTTTAATAAATCCACGCCTTCTTTGGGACCCTTTTAATAAATCCACGCCTTCTTTGGGACCCTTTTAATAAATCGACGCCTTCTTTGGGACCCTTTTAATAAATCCACGCCTTCTTTGGGACCCTTTTAATAAATCCACGCCTTCTTTGGGACCCTTTTAATAAATCCACGCCTTCTTTGGGACCCTTTTAATAAATCCACGCCTTCTTTGGGACCCTTTTAATAAATCCACGCCTTCTTTGGGACCCTTTTAATAAATCCACGCCTTCTTTGGGACCCTTTTAATAAATCCACGCCTTCTTTGGGACCCTTTTAATAAATCCACGCCTTCTTTGGGACCCTTTTAATAAATCCACGCCTTCTTTGGGACCCTTTTAATAAATCCACGCCTTCTTTGGGACCCTTTTAATAAATCCACGCCTTCTTTGGGACCCTTTTAATAAATCCACGCCTTCTTTGGGACCCTTTTAATAAATCCACGCCTTCTTTGGGACCCTTTTAATAAATCGACGCCTTCTTTGGGACCCTTTTAATAAATCCACGCCTTCTTTGGGACCCTTTTAATAAATCCACGCCTTCTTTGGGACCCTTTTAATAAATCCACGCCTTCTTTGGGACCCTTTTAATAAATCCACGCCTTCTTTGGGACCCTTTTAATAAATCCACGCCTTCTTTGGGACCCTTTTAATAAATCGACGCCTTCTTTGGGACCCTTTTAATAAATCCACGCCTTCTTTGGGACCCTTTTAATAAATCCACGCCTTCTTTGGGACCCTTTTAATAAATCCACGCCTTCTTTGGGACCCTTTTAATAAATCCACGCCTTCTTTGGGACCCTTTTAATAAATCCACGCCTTCTTTGGGACCCTTTTAATAAATCCACGCCTTCTTTGGGACCCTTTTAATAAATCCACGCCTTCTTTGGGACCCTTTTAATAAATCGACGCCTTCTTTGGGACCCTTTTAATAAATCCACGCCTTCTTTGGGACCCTTTTAATAAATCCACGCCTTCTTTGGGACCCTTTTAATAAATCCACGCCTTCTTTGGGACCCTTTTAATAAATCCACGCCTTCTTTGGGACCCTTTTAATAAATCCACGCCTTCTTTGGGACCCTTTTAATAAATCGACGCCTTCTTTGGGACCCTTTTAATAAATCCACGCCTTCTTTGGGACCCTTTTAATAAATCCACGCCTTCTTTGGGACCCTTTTAATAAATCCACGCCTTCTTTGGGACCCTTTTAATAAATCCACGCCTTCTTTGGGACCCTTTTAATAAATCCACGCCTTCTTTGGGACCCTTTTAATAAATCCACGCCTTCTTTGGGACCCTTTTAATAAATCCACGCCTTCTTTGGGACCCTTTTAATAAATCCACGCCTTCTTTGGGACCCTTTTAATAAATCCACGCCTTCTTTGGGACCCTTTTAATAAATCCACGCCTTCTTTGGGACCCTTTTAATAAATCCACGCCTTCTTTGGGACCCTTTTAATACATCCACGCCTTCTTTGGGACCCTTATAATAAATCCAAGCCTACTTTGGGGCCCTTTTAATAAATCCACGCCTTCTTTGGGGCCCTATTAATAAATCCACGCCTTCTTTGGGACCCTATTAATAAATCCACGCCTTCTTTGGGACCCTTTTAATAAATCCACGCCTTCTTTGGGACCCTTTTAATAAATCCACGCCTTCTTTGGGACCCTTTTAATAAATCCACGCCTTCTTTGGGACCCTTTTAATAAATCCACGCCTTCTTTGGGACCCTTTTAATAAATCTACGCCTTCTTTGGGACCCTTTTAATAAATCCACGCCTTCTTTGGGACCCTTTTAATAAATCCACGCCTTCTTTGGGACCCTTTTAATAAATCCACGCCTTCTTTGGGACCCTTTTAATAAATCCACGCCTTCTTTGGGACCCTTTTAATAAATCCACGCCTTCTTTGGGACCCTTTTAATAAATCCACGCCTTCTTTGGGACCATTTTAATAAATCCACGCCTTCTTTGGGACCCTTGAAAATTATTTTTTTTAATAAATCCAAGCCAGGGACACTTGAACAATATCATTTTATAAATCCCTTAAATGGTACCCTTAAAAATATGTTTTGAAATCCACCGTCCAGTGGCTCCCTTAAAAATATATTTTTCTAAGCCCCCTTTTTTCTCACCTTGGTTCTGGCAAAGCATTTGGTGGATTCCTGCCCAATCCCGCCGGATACAGGGCTGCCTCCTTCTCCGTCAATAGTTCCAATTCCATTTCAATTTTCCCCGCCATACCCAATTTGTTGCCCATGTCGGGAATATTTCCTCGTACAGGAAACCAGCCACGAATTTTCTTTTCACGAAAAAGATTCACAAATTTCACTCCCCCAGCTGCACACGCTTTGGCTCCCCGCTGAGTGATGTCAATCAGGTTTTCCTCTGTGGTTAATTGACATTTCTTGGCCGTCTCAAAAGGTTGAGGAAAATTCGACAGATTTACTTCTAGGGAACCAAGAAAATCATCCTGTGAGATAATATCATCATCCCAGATTTGCAGATAGAGTTTGGGTGGTTGTTTGCTGTGGTATTCCTCCATGAGACCGGTTTTGCGTTTCACCAGCATCTGCAAGGACCAAAGGGGAGGACAAAGAGAGGGTGAGAAGAGAGTACAAATGATGGCTGTGTAATAAACACCAATTCATAATCAGTTTCATTTATATGTGCATATATACATATGCAGGAGTGTTGGTGTATATGTGCTATGTGTGGCAATAAATATAATTATGTGATAATGTCCTGGGAACCATGAGCGGGGTATAGGTTGTCCTTTGAGTTGGCTGGTCAAAGCTCTCATTAATTCTAATGAGAATTCTCGCTTACCTTTGCCAGCCAAGGAAAAATAAAATATAAATTCCAAATTTGTTAGGAAACCAGGAACATATCCTTGTCAGGACAACAAGGATAACAATGTCGAATTTTTAAAGAAAATTGTTTTCATTTTAATTATTGAAAATATTTGCCATTTGATATTTTTCGTAACAAGCCTAGCACTAATTATCACTTGGTCTGCTTTAGAGCTAGCATCAACCTTTGACCTGCCAAGGAATATCCCGAAACATCTATCATTTTTGGCGGCCACACAATTAAATTTAATTAGAGCTCATTATTATTATCCGAAGAAAAATTCCTCCTTTGGAGGGTCATCTCAATACTTACCCTATCCTCAATGCTGGAGTATTTCAAGGGAAATATCATGCGCCAATTAAATTTAACCTCACCATTCAGCGAACGGTAATGGATATCTGTGGTCTGGGCCTCATCAGGATTAGAACACCAACTAACAAAAATAATAAAAAAGGGAACAATGAAATACAGCAGACAAAAAAACAAAAAAAAAAATAATATTTAAAACTAAATCTGAAATCAATCTGGCAAGGAATTTAAAAAAAAATATCGCAAGAGGCCAGAAATACATCGGAATGACCTTATGGGTAAGTCCATAAGGTCATGCAATGCTTAAAATAAAAACCAGTAAGGAAAGTAGTAAAGTCGGACGGGGCCGACTATATGATACCCTTCACCACTTTGGGTATATTCAACAGATGACTTCTAACAGACGTCGCATTTTTAAAGGACCAGTAAAATGAAATTGGATCCATAAACATGGATAGGATCTATATCTAAATCCGAACCGATTTTCAGGAAACTTAGCATACATCATTCTAGACCTAATTCATTACACTGTGCCAAATTTCGTGCAAATCGAAAGATATATAGGGACTTTGGTACACCATTTACATTAAATCGGACGAAAATATATATGGGAGCTATATCTAAATCTGGACCGATTTTCAGGCAACTTGACACACATCATTCTAGACCTAATGCATTACGCTGTGCCGATTTTCAGGAAACTTAACACACATCATTCTAGACCTAATGCATTACGCTGTGCCAAATTTCGTGAAAATCGAGAGATATATAGGGATTTCAATGCACCATTTACATTAAATCGGACGAAAATATATATATATGGGAGCTATATCTAAATCTGAACCGTTTTTCTCCAAACTTAGCACACATCATTCTAGACTTAATTCAGTATGCTGTGCCAAATTTCGTGCAAATCGAAAGATATATAGGAACTTTGTTACACCATTTACCTTACATCGGTTGAAAATATATATGCGAGCTATATCTAAATCTGAACCGATTTTCCGGAAACTTCACACACATTATTCTATACCTAATTCATTACGCTGTGCCAAATTCCGTGCACATCG